>NW_010174158.1:30266-30858 GCF_000695765.1 Mesitornis unicolor | reverse complement strand
GTAAGTCCCCCACTTTTTTAAATGCAAAGGGAGTAGGAAAGGGGTATGTGAGGTGCTGCTGTGGAGGGAATCCCAACCCTGCTGTGCTTGGGAAGCAGAGGCGGAAGGGACCTGAGGGGGGTGGTAGTGGTCTCCCATTGCTGGCTGGGTTATGGTCCAGCACAGCCATTCCTGTCCTGCTGGGACCTGCCCTTGATTAAATGAGTGAGGATGAGCAGGGAAGCAGGGAAGGGTTAGGGGCACACACCTCATCTGCTGATGCTGGTGCCTCCTCCTCACACCCTGATCTCTCCATCCTTCTCCTGTTGCTTTGCTGCCGCAGGCATGGATAACTTTGAGTACAGCATCCAGCTGAACGACCGCGACTGGGCCGAGTTCTTCTTGGCGGCAGAGGAATGCAACCTAGCACCGGCCGCCCTGGCCACGGCCGAGGAGCAGTGTCTCAGTGACATTGAGCAAGGGGACGGCGTGCCGGGCAGAGGCTGTTGTGCCTGCACCGACGGGCAGATAGCAGCGCGGGTGGGCAGCGGGCCAGGGGCTGGCACGGGAAGCTCGTCCTCACGTGGGGTGGCCGGAGACACCTCCTTGCACT
>NW_010174158.1:15714-29872 GCF_000695765.1 Mesitornis unicolor | reverse complement strand
CGCCGGCACTGGCTGCCTCCCCAGAGGCTTTGACAAGGAAAAATCCTAGCAGTGGTTCCCACTCGGAGCCCAGGCTACTGGGACCCCTGCGTGCCCACCCCTCAAACCCAGTCCTGGAGACTGAACCCAAAGCACCCGTCTGCCCCGCGCGGGAGGAGGCGAGCGGGGACAGAGCAGGCCCTGAGATGAGCTCCCTGGAGGTGGTGAGGCCCAAGGTGCCAGCACAGCTGAGGAAGAGCCGCAAGCAACGTGGAGCCAGTGCCGCCGAAGCAACCTTGGGGGACAGGGAGGCTGCGGCACCCGTGAAGGCAGCTTTGGGCTCCCCCATGTCCTCACGAAAGAGCAAAGGGAAGGAGAAGGCAGCCAAGACAGCTCCTGTGAAGCCAGACGAGGCAGGGGAGAGCAAGCGGCCGGTGCCCACCCCTGGCACGGATGAGGGCGTTCCAGCCCCAAAGCAGAAGGCGAAGGAGGCAGGGGCACAGTCTCCGGGGAAAGCCAAGGCCACCAAGCATTCAAAGGCAGGGCAGGCTGGTGGCTTGGGCATACGTGACAATGTGCTGGCAGTCCCTGCCAGCGCAGCCGCGGCTCCCTTGGCAGAGGCACGCCAGAAGGTGCCAGAGAAACCTCTTCATCCTGGAAGCGTGGCAGCTTTTGGAGGGGATGCTGCTGAGGGGTCTCATTGGGAGCCTGCAGCCAAGACCCCCGGGGAGCTGAGCCCCCCTTGCTTTGCAACCGGGGCCTCTGCAAGGTCAGACACCCTGGATGTGACTTGGCCGGAGATGTACGACTATTTGTTCTGTGACTCCCAAGGGGAAGAAGAAGGAATGGGGGACTCGGTGGAGGGGGAGAAAACACCCTTGGAAAGGGAAATATCCTTGCCTGAACTGTATGAGTATTTTTTCAATGAACCAGAAGGCAGCAGGAAAAAAGGCAAGGGTAAAGATAGGGAGCGAAAGAAGTACGGCAGCTTGGACCATGCTCAGCTGCAAAATGAGGATCCCAGCTCAGCTCCAGTCAAAGATGCCCTGGTTATCTCGGTTCCTGAGGTGTATGAACACATCTTTCCAGATGGGCCTGGGAACAGGGTGGGCTGGAGAGGGATTTTCTCAATCACCCCGGCCTCCGAGGTGAGGAAAGCTGTGGGGGCTTTGAAGTCCCTCCTGCAAAGGCCGATGCGTCTGGTCTGGGGTCAAGGCCCAGCTCCGCAGGCTCTTGTGCGGAGAGGATCTGGAGAGAAGCTGCCCCTCGTCCTGCTGGCTCCGCCGGGAAGAGCCCAGCCACAGCCAGAAGGTCCGGAGATGGCCCTTGCACTGACAGGTAAAGCCCTGCCCGACAGCCCCAGCTCGCTGCGGGGCATAGAGATGTGCCTCTGCCTTGGGTGGGAGCATTTTGGGGGGCGTTTTGGTCTGAAGTCACAGACCTGGCACCTTCCCTTGACACACAACAACCTCTGGGCTTCAGCAGGGGAAGCGTGGCTGCAGCCACCACCGTGACATGCAGTGTGGCATTGGCTGTCCCCTGGGATGCTCGCATCCCCCAGGGTGGCTCCCAGCGCTGCGGGAGGTGTGGGCAGGGCATCTGGGTATATTCTGTGCAAAATTGGCTTTACTTCCCGCAAACCCCAGTCCTGGGGAGGCGATGGCCATGACAGCACACACAGAATGGGCTGAAGCTCCGTCTCACCCAAAATCCTTGTCCTGCCTGACTCAGTTGTCTCCCTGAATGGATATAAATTACTTAAATTACTGTGGATCTAATTTATTCATTTGCATTTTGGCCAAGAAAAGCTTAGTGAAGGGGATATCTGCATTAAAAATATCTGGTGTTATTGCAAGAGACAGGAATCCCCCACCCGGTGCCATCCCAAACCTGTATTTGTGATGGGGGAGTGGGAGGCAGAGCAGCAAAATCCTCCTGTGCCAAAAAACTCCTGCCCCTGAGATATGGCAATGGCTGCTGAGCTGCTGTCTCGTTAAAGCTGGGCTGCTAATTGATCGAATTTGAGGGAGAAAAGGCACGTACAGAGTGGGACACATCCAAGGCTTCCAGCTGAAAGAGGTGAGGGGCACTTTAAAATACAAATTAACTTGAAAAACCCCCTTCACGGACCTCAGAGGTTACCTGAACATTGACTGGAGACAGGTAGGAGAAATAGGAATAAAGGGAGAGCAAATGTGACCCACCAGGACAGCCAGCATATTTATCTTAAAGCTTATATGATGCTCACAGCCACAGTGCCTCATAGTTAATATGAAAACCAAACAATGCATGAGTCATCCCAAAGGGTGCCTCAAAATAGAGCTTCCAGTCTGTTTGCACAGAGAAAAACCCCTTTGCCACAGTCGTAGCTAATTAATAGGACAGCTTTAATTAAAAGCCTGATCAAACAAACACAGGAGCAAAAATAACCTGCTCTTGCAGCACGTCTTCAAGTTGTGCTGGGAAAGGGATGTGGAGCATTTGGGGCTCTTGCCCTCCATGGACCGAGCAGGTGATGGGAATGGGGTGGGATCTGTGGAGAGATGCTGAGTGCTGGTAATTTTGGAGGATAAAATGTGTTGTCCTAGAGCTGTGGGACAGCTTTAAGATCATTGAGTCCAACCATAGCCTGTCCACTGCTAAACCATGGCTCTAAAAGGGTGAAAAATGTGCCCCTCTCCTTAGAAAACATACCCAGGTCCTACATAGACACGTTTGACTTGACCAGTGGTGAAAAAGGGTCTTCTGGGAGGAAAAATGTGGGGCAAAGCTGTATTCCTCTGGGAGTGCAAGGACTGGAGGGACTCCAGAGGGACTTATTTGGTGTAAAACACCCAAACTCATGCTTTTCTCCTCACAGGACAGCCCGAGACTCCGCTAGCTCTGACCCACAAGGACATGTGCCTCGTCTTCTGTGCCTTTGCATCCTGGGCAGTGAAGACCTCAGACCTGCATGCTCCGGATGCCTGGAAGACCAGTACGTACAGTGGGATGGACTGCATGGAGACATGGCAGGGAGAAAGGCAGGGATGCTAACACACCTAACAGTGCCTGGGGGGAAATACAGTCATTTTAGTCGTTTTCCAAAGTGCCCTGTTACTTTCTAATACCTTCTCTCTCCTGTAGCAATGGCAGTCCTGATTCCCACTCACCTACGTTGTCCTTTCCAAACACAGAGTGACTGCTGACGTGAACTGAGCCATAGGACAAGTCTGTATTCCTATTTTCTGGCCCTGCTCCATGCAGCCTCTGCCAGGGACCAGTACCCATGTATCAGGGAAAAGAGGGCTTCGTTAGGATCCCTGCTGGCTGGAAGGGATCAATATGGAGGTTTAGACTCCTATTTTTATTTTTCTAACCTGCTGCAATGGTATAATCTTTTTCTTTCTAAATACAGCTTAGCTGAAGCATTATCCTTGAGTCCTGCAAGTAAACGGAGCTCTCTCAGTTCTCCTCTCAAAACCACAGCATTTGAATAACTGGTGGGGCGAGAGGAAGCTTGGGGAGCATGAATTGGCTGAGCTGTGGCCCAAGGGGTCCCTGGATGAGCAGGACGAGGGACAACAAGTGCCACAGCCCTGCCATGGGGTCCAGCCACAGAGTGAGACACCAGGACCAGGTCTTCCCGCTGCTTGTCCAGGGGAGGAATGTTCCCCGCTAAGGTCACACAGGAAGCTGACACCCCGGGCTGAGAATAGCTTGTTAGCTAAGGTTGCTCAATGCAATCATCACAAGGAGCTTTTGGCCTGCTCCTCCTTGCCTTCTTAGTACGGGGTGGTGGACGTGGGCGCAGGGAAGGTGCGAAAAGCCGGGTATGGGCCTCGTGCCCTCGGGATTGCATAACCCAGCGTGCAGTGAGCGACCGGCGAGGAGAAGGACGAGGGACAGTTTGACATCCTGGACTAGCCAGGGTGGCATTTTGGGTTCTAGCAAGTTGAATTTCCCTGGCTCTAGCATGTAAATCATAATCAAGGCTGAATTTAAACTGGGAAGTCCAAAAGCATGGCTTGGGTTCCCAGTTTTGCTTGGTCACAGATAAGGGGAATTTGACCTCTCCTATAAACCAAGATAAAAACATTAGCCTAAAGTGCAGAGGAGAGCTTGATTCTGTGCATAATATCCATTAGATGTTTTTTATATCTCTGCATTTTCTGATTCAGAGTTTGGGGTATTTTCTGCTTTTGGCTGGGATCAGAGTATCCACTGACAACCCACAAAATGGTATTTTTCTTGGCATCTTCCTGGTGCAAACAGAAGTAGGAAATGGACTGTCCTGAAGCCCTGGTGAGGTTTCCTACTGTGGCCTTCTCACCCAGGAACAGACCCATCAGATCACATAAACCTGTGTATTGAACCACCACCCATCTCTACTACACACGTGAAGTCAGTGTTGTGTTTTCACAAGACATTTCGTGTGAAATGATGGTGTGATCCTAAACTGCAGGACTTAGATGGGGTTGGCCAGGCTGTGGGCAGCTCAGGATTGGGAGCAGCACAGTGGGGTGGGGATGGAGAGCAAAGGCAGGAGGGGTCTGAGAAAGGGAAGGCACCAGGGTGAGCCAAGTAGCTGGTGATCTTCAAGTCATGAAAAAGGTCTTGAGGTTTGGAAGAAGAACCCAGGCTGACTCTGGAAATGTGTCGGGCTCTTTTCCAGTGTTCCTGGCAAGTTTTGGCACGCTCTCTGCCATCCGCTACTTCCGACGGCAGGTCAGAGAAGGACACCCCCGCACCTAGCACCGGGCGAGGACAGGTGAGGACGGCGGAGGCTGGGGACTTTGTTGGGGCCTTCAGTGCGAGAAGCCTGGATGCCAACACCAAGACTTCTCTGGACCCATCCCCAAACGGGGCAGGATGTCACAGGAAGCAGGATCTTTCCGGTGGCAGTCATTTACCATACGGTAGGCGGTTTGTACCTGTACTGGAGAGAAGAGGAGCCTGGCGTGGGCCAGCTCTGTTCTTTCTTTGCACACTTCTTGCGTACTTGTGCCATCTCCTAGGAGTAGTCACAGTGTCTGTTCCAGGGCGCTGCTCGTCCCTCCTCACTGCTGAAGTCCCTCGGTGGCAAAGGAAGGTGGTGGAGAGAGGAGAGAGCAAAAGAAGCCAGGAAAGTGCTTTGTTCCTACGAAAGGGTTGGGGAATCTGTGAAGGAAGAGAGGAGAGAGCTTTGGGAAGAGCTGTCTCTGTCCAAACATGGTGTGTGCAATGCTGCCCACAGCAGCAGCTAAAGGGGGACGGAGCAGCCGCTGGCTTGGCAAGGCCCAGCTCTCCCATGACTGGTTTGGCTCGTGGCAGGAGGACTCGTCCTCTTGGGTTTCACTCCAAGAAGTCACAGCTCGGTCTCACGGGTGGGGAGGCTGGGGTAGGGTTTCTGTTGCATGTGGGTGCTTCAGCCCTGCTGATGCAGGGTCTGTCCCGGCAGGTGAGGACCACCCCCTGCAAGGACACATCTTGCTCCATAGGCAGTGAGAAGGTGGAAAGAGCATCTGGGAGAGCACTGTAGGGTGGAAAGGGGCTACAGAGGCAGCAGGAAAGGGTCTGGGATCAAGGAATGGCCCTGACAAGGACAGGGGCATGTTGCAGAGGAGGAGAAGGCATAAGTATGTGTTTGTTTGAAGGGTCTGGGTGTATCACTTGGTCCCTCTGCTGCCTCCCATCCCAGAGATACAGGGATGGG
Source organism: Mesitornis unicolor (assembly GCF_000695765.1). Lineage (NCBI taxonomy): Eukaryota > Metazoa > Chordata > Aves > Mesitornithiformes > Mesitornithidae > Mesitornis > Mesitornis unicolor. Next base: position 24,219 of record NW_010174158.1, on the reverse strand, counting down.
AGACGTGGAGTGGCCAAGTGTGTGACTTTGTGGGGCTGGAGGGGACCCGGGGGGGAAGGGGGTTTTTTTTTGCGGTTCAGGTTCTTCCCTGTCTCTTATGCTTTCCTGATCACTCAAGGGCATTTTTCGTGAGGGGTTTTGGTCACTCGCAAGTCTGTTAACAGCACGAATGTGAGATTTGTTAAGCACTTAGGGACCAGATGCACTAAAGGTACTGGGGATAATCTGCCCAGAAGACCTGTGTGGATCTGCCTATGGGCTTCCCAGGAGCAGGCTGGGGCAACGTTTGTCTTAAGAAACGAGAGAGAAGAGATTCAGCTCTTTCCTTGTAATGCAGGGTGCCATGCAATTTTAATGTGCATGGGGTTGCACTTATGACCATGTATTATTGCTGGTAAGAGAGCACACTGTACAATTGTACAGTGGGATACATTGCAGAAAATAGCAAGAGAGAGAGAGATGTACAGGCTCTATATGGACTATAGTAGCTGTATGTGCAGTAAGAGGAGGAGAACAGATAAAATATGCTGGAAGCTTCTAATAAAGATCTATCTCATTTAATACCTTTGTGTACATTCCTGTGTCTACATTATTTGTGTGTGAAACCATTGAAGGAGCGCTGAGTTTTAACGAATGAGAAGTCAATCTATTACATGTCTGTTGATAGAAAAACACAGGATTTGGGCTGATGAAGGAGCCCTGGAGGACAAAGCATGCAGAGAGAGGAGCAGCTTCTCCTCTGCTTTGGCTCAGTCCCCGTCTCAGAAGCTCTCAGGACTCGAGCAGGGTCCCCACTTCTTCCAAGGGACCAGCTCAGTGAGCACAAGTCAGAGCATCTTCCAGGTTCAGTCCATTGACCTGCATCGCCTCTGCCCTCCCCGGTCCCCCTTGATGCTCCAGGGATGCCTGGCACTGCATCCCCAGGCCCAACAGACGTCTGTGGCATTCACATATGCTCGCTTTTACTGATTATCCAGCCATGATCCATTAAACACCCCCGTGCTCGCAGTGGCAGGTGGAAATGCAGCAGCCGTGGCACGGCGGGTGGGTAATGGGGGAACAACTGGAGGAATTGGCCATTGCATTACATGGGGCTCTCCTGGGAGACCCTAACACGGAGCTGAGCAAAGCAAAAGAGACTCAGAGGAGGGCAGCAACCAGGTTTACTGAAAGGAGGGGGTCCCTGGGACCACCAGCTCCTGGCTCAGGGGCTCTGGCTCTTCCTGAGGTCCCCAGGTGAGGGACATGGCCAAATCTGGAACGGTCACCGCTGACTTCTTGCTCAGTTTGAGTTTTCCAGGTTTAGTGTTTTCTAGCCTGGAGGAAATCATGTTATCCCTTCGCTTTGCAGACGCAGGGACAGTTCTTTCCCCTCCCAGCCATGTACAGTACTCCCAGGTGCAGTGCTGGCAGTTCATAAAGTCACTGAATTTCAGACTGGGCAGAATGGTTGGGAAAGCTGTTCTTGCAAAGTCGGCCTGAAGATCTCACCAGAACCAGGAGCGTTTCCAGCCAGATATTGGCTAGAAATATTTCAGAAAAAAAGCCGTTTTCAGTCCACTGCAGAACTGAAATATTGAAAGATGTGTTTGGTATCAGGAGATCAGCTCTGGGAGCATCTGCTGTGCTCAGCCAAGCAGCAGTGTCTCTGGTGTCCTCCAAGGAAACCAGCCTGGACTTGCCTGCAATTTTAATGCTCGGTTTATTCCCCGACCTTTCAAGCTCTCTCCTCTCGCACACGACCAGGTCACCTCGCCTGAATCTCACCCCAGAGGGAGGAGCCCTGAGCTCCCCATCTTTTGCAACAGCAGCAGCCACCACAATAAGAAACGACCTTTGCAGTGCATCCCCACTGCCGGGAGATTGTTTTCCATCCGCGTCGGCAACCGCAGTGGGCGCAGGGCCATCCCACCCGCTCCCTTGCCTTGCACGTAGCCCCCACATCTGACCACTTGCCTTGCCAAGTGAGTGAAAAAGTCAGGCAGGTGCATCCTCGGGAGCTGCCTCCGAATTTCACGGGGCATTGAGACGCCCTGTGCCACCCGGCTGGGAAGGGGGACACATCCAGCCCCCCTCTTTGGCAGCAATGCGTTTTGCTCCTTCGCTCTTATTTTTGCTCTGTATCTCTATAATAAAAGCAAAGCAAAGCTTCCCGTGGATATTTCTGACCCACAAATGCTGTCTCCCCGCGCTGCAGAGGGATTTTGCGGGGTGCACGGTGCTGTGCCAGCACTGGGGGTGCCAGCACAGGGACACTGCGGGAGGATCGGTGGCATCCCTCTGATCTGGGGCTGACAGAAATGCCACCGGCTCCGCCAGCCGTGAGAGCACGGCATATTTTGGTGGATTCCCCCACCCACAGGGCAGTGAGGGAGTTGCTCATTGCGAGTCCTGCACATTTCCTCTGGGCTTTCCCAGCAGGAACAGGGAGCGGGGTTTGCTCAGCAGGTCCTTCCCCAACCCCACTGGTTTCGGGCCGCTGACAGGAAGAGACACGTTCATACGCAGCACCCACCAAGGAATTCCCAAACCTCAAGAGTCCTTGTGAAGACAATAAAAAGATCACCAAGTCCCCGCACAAAGGAGGCTTTTGCTCCAAAATCCTGAAGCCAAAGGAGCAGGTCACAGCCTCCACTTTCTTTTTTTTTTTAAATCACCTCTTTCTGCTGTTTATTCTTTGAGCAAAAGGGTTTTGAAACTGTGGCTGGGGAATCGGAAATCGGAGATAAAATACAGTAGCCCGTGGCATTTCGGTAACTGCTCTGGTTTCCAGCTATGGTTTTGGAAGGGGGGGGACCCGATTCGGGACTTTTAGCACTTGGAGGGAGTGGGGGGGTGGAGAGATCGTTTGTCAGAGAGGGAATTTTTGGCAGCTGGTGTCATCCCATGCCTTTCATCTGCCACTGTGGAGCAAGGCACAGCCACCCCGTGCCCAAACAGAGCACTGGACGTGCACAGCCTTGGTGGCAGCTCCGCCTGCAGTTTGTGAGCGACCCCGTTCAGGCCATTTCTCTGCTGCAGTCAAACTGCAAAGGATGAATATGGGGCTTTTTAAGGAAATTAGAGGTATTTTCTGCATTTACAGGTACTAGTTTCCATTTAGTGCAACCTGCACTGAGACATCCAATGCCACTTTCAGTAAACCCTCTATTTGTAAATCCTGGATCTGCTGAGGAGGAGGAAAAGAAAGAGAGTGTGGGTTTTCATGGTCACAAACACAGCCCTGTTCCCACCTGCTGGGGTCAGCATCTGGATAGGAAACCAGCAGGGGAAAAACCAATGCCCAGCAAAACCAGTGACTCCACAGGGAAACCAGGCTGTGCCGAGGAGCTTGACTGTGGGTCTGGACCAGTGCTTATGGGGGCTGGTTTGGAAGCATTTTGGGGCTTGTACTCACACATAAATTGCTCTGTGTTAATTAGGCCAGCCTAGCAAAGCTGTTAAACCTCTGGGACGCGGACAGATAGAGAGAGAGCGGAAGAAGGGCTTCTTCTAGTGAGCTAAACCCAGCTGGGAAAGGGTGGAAGTAAATCTCCTTTAGCATGGCAGAGGCTGTGGACCCATTTCAGTGGCAATTTGTAATCACAATCCTTAATTACTACAAGTTAGCAGTGAAGAAACAGCAGGGATCAGGCCTTAGTGGTCAGCATTCAGGGATGGGATGCTCAGGCCTCCTGTAAACCCACAGCCCCGCTCTCTCTTGGTGCAAGCCCCTGGTGGTGCCCATCTGCTGAGGGTAATGCTCATATTTCATCCCAATATGCGGTGTTCTGTGCTGGGCAGCAGCTGGAAGCAGCTACACCCTGCCCCAGAAGTACTGCAGGAACAAGGCAGTGATGCACGGACACAGAGACTGGGTTCAAGACCCGAAATAAGAGCCAAACAGACCACAGCAGCTGCACACAAAGGCGTGCTGGAAGCGTGAGAAACGAGCAGCCAGCACCGTGGAAGGGCAGTGCTTGAAAGAGTGACAAATTTAGCCCAGATGTAGCCGAGGAGGAGAGTTATCGCTTTGAGAGTGGGGCTAAAATGGCTCTAGAAGCTGTGTCACATCTCTGGGTGGCCCTGTGTCACTGTCACCCATCGATGGGATCGCACGTCGCAGCTTGGGAGAGCTGCTGGCAGGGTTGATAGACGCACCAGGGTCCTGCGGCCAACACGTCTACCTCTGGCCTGGTTATTGGGTTTTTGCCTGGGTATTGGGTTTTTGCCTGGGTATTTGTTCTTTGCCTGGTTATTCGGTTTCTGCCTGGTTATTCAGTTTCTGCCTGGTTATTTGGTTTCTGCCTGGTTGTTTGGTTTCTGCCTGGTTATTGGGTTTCTGCTTGGTTATTTAGTTTTTTGCCTGGTTATTCAGTTTCTGCCTGGTTATTCGGTTTCTGGAGCACCTCTGGCTGCACCACCAACTCCTGCCACCTCTCCAAGCGTCAGCACCTTCCAGGACCCATCGTTGCGGGTTGCTGTCTTGCACAGAGCCGTGTCCTTGGGAGGGCAAGTCCTGGCCCTAAAAGTCTGCTGAATTTTAAACTTTTAGAGCCATAACTGGCTTTTCACAGAGCACCTTTCCAAAATCCCAGCGCTGGTTGGCTTTGGGATTAAAGCTTCACCCGGGTCTCATTGCCCGACAAAGGCAGGGGAGACTTTACTCTAGGATTAGGTGTTTGCAAGTGCTTGACCTAAAGCAGAGACAGTCAGCACTCAGGAAATCCTCCTGGATCCAGGGCCACAAAGGAGGAAGGGCTTTGGAAAGGACAGCAGCGACGGGCAAAAATTCGCCTCCATTGAACCAGATGATGGCAAAGAAAGAGAGAAGAGAAATATTGCAGAAAAAATGTGTATTGCAATTGTCCGGTCTCATGGAAATCTACCAGGAAACTTGAGGAGCTTTTCCCTTTCCATACATCATTGTTGAAACCCTATTAAAAATATGGTGACCATCTTCAAAGCCAACGTGCTCATAGGAGCTCAGGAGCACAGCTGCCCCACAACACGTTATGTGCTTCTCATATTCCCCAGTGCAATTTTGTTCGGAATAAATAGATCCTTTGGGGGTTAATTTATTAGATACAAATCTTCCCAAAACGAGAATAAACCTGAAAAGAAACAATAACAGCGAGAAGACCCAAACCAACACACACACGAATGTGCAGACAGCCGCCCATTCTACAGCACTGAACGTCATCCACAGCTAGAAAATTAAATAGATGTTCAACTCAGCCACATTTACACCTTAAATACATATAATCCACTCAAACCTCGCATGTAAACTTTGTTGGATACCTTCTGAAATTAAAAATAAAATGTACAATGTAATACGTAGATAATTCAAGTACAAAGAGCTCCTGGATTGCTTTGTTTGCACCCGTGAAAGAACAAAAACAGGGATTTTGTTGATATGTTTGGTTTGCAGCCTCTTTAGGGAACAAAGGTTAAGAATGCGGAGCCTCAGGTAAAAATATTTGGATTTGCTGCTGACCTTCTGTGTGCCACAGGATCTGTCCTAAGGGGCTGGAAAATAGCACTGAGACTCTGCCCCCCTTGTTTGTGTCCTGGCCTCGCTGCTGTGCTGGGGTGGGGAGCGAGATTGGACCCCCAGTGGCACTGCTGTCACTGGAGTGTTGTGGTCATACTAGGGTTTGGCTCGTCGTGGATTTTCTTCCTTCCCCCCATGCTCAGAAGGTCACAGCAGCGTTTGGTACCAGCCCAGGGGGGTGCAGAGGGGCGGGAGGAGAGGACGCAGCCCCAGAAGAGGACTCCAGGGCGTCCTTTCCAGGGAAGACCTTGGCAAACACCACACACTGGGTATGTCTGCTGGCACCACATTTCTATCTTCCACCTGCCAAGGTGTGTGGCTCTTAAAATTGCAGATCACCACTGGCAGGAAAGAATATTTTTTGCATAAAGTGGAAAGAACGTCCCATTCTGCCCAAATCTGGATCATGTTTTTCTCCATCTCTCATCAGATAACTCTGACCTTGCAGGAAGACAACCCCGTGAGCACAGCTATTGCTCCCAACCTTACATACCACCATGGGGCACATCTCCTGCATCTTTGCATCCTCAGTGGAGGAAGGTTTGGCTTAACAGCTATGCTCAGGGTTCAGAGCATCCTCAAAGTGCCTGGGGGCTCTGGTAGAAAGGAAAATGAGCAAAATAACCCAGCCATTAACCAGCCCTTTGAGTGACCGCTTCGTCTGAACCCCTTTAATCTGACCAGCTTTTTGTTCTTCCTTTGATTTTTGGGGAGGGCTCCTCAGCACGGATGCTATGCTGGGTCCGCAGAGGCTGTCGCTTTTGTGCTTTGCCCCCAGCCTCACAATTTAGGGGAGAAGTTTGAACTCCGGACCTGCCAGGACATGGGAACCAGCCTTTCGTAGAGCAAGGCCCTTCCCTTTGCTTTGTACACCCTGCAGGGAAACCCAGCGAGAAAAGAGCCCCGGGGGCTTTTCAGTGTCTTTTCTGGTGAGGATTTCCCTCACACCTCGTAAAACCGTGGGCTGGGCGTTGGGGAGCTGCAGGGGGTGCCCAGCTCCTTCCCCTCAGCTTCCCAGAGGTTGTCGTAGCTGAAGTCGCTCTGGAAGCTCTGCAGCTCGGCGTAGTCGTGGTAGGCTGAGGAGTCACGGAGCAGGCAGCCGGGCTCTGGCAGGTCGTAAGGGCCGACGTCCCCATCTGCAGAAAAATGGACCAAAATCATGGGTGGACTCCATGGTTCGGGTCCCCACACACCCTCTCAGCCCTGCTCTGAATGATGCTTTATGGAGATGGACACCGGCAATGTGGGGTGGGCTGCAGCACCCGAGCAGCCCCCCAAGAGCCTCACCTGGTGGCTGCAATGAAGGGCCCAGATGTTCCTCTGGCAAAGAGACCTGAAAAGAAAGAGACACACACAACTTAGCATCCTCTGTTGGTGTCTCCATCCCTGCTCCCTATCACAGAGCAGGGGGCTCGGAGCCCTTTTGGGACTACTCTCCCAGCCCAAAGTGGGGACTCCTGCACCCCCCTGTATTTCCCTGCACAGTGTGGGACATTGGGGCTGCATTTACCAACTCCCTTCTTCAGGAGGCCGCAGCTGGAGACGGGAGGTGCTGGGGATGCTGTAATTTGGAGCTGCAGGCAGGGGCTGGCAGCTCCTCTTCTGCAGATGCTGGGGGACAGGGACCGAACTCATCTGCCCATGGCACTGCAGGAACTTAACCAAAACAAACCCCAGATGTGATACCTGTGGAGAGCTGGGCATTGCTCACTGGCTGCTGCTCACCCGTAAGCCAGCCCTGCCACTTTTATTTAGGCAGAACAAGGTTTTCTGCCCACTTTACTACATCCCAGTCCTGAAGGCCTTAGGTGGGAAAGCAGAAATGGCTGCAGGTCCCTCACAATGACCCACAGAGGTGGTGGGAGCTGACCAGATGTGAAGGGAGTGGGATGAAACCTACTCAGGGGATGAGGAAGGACTGAGAGTGGTCGGGAAGAGCCCACCAAGGGAAGGGAGGACTCAGGAGTACAGGGGATGCCAGCCACAGGCTCAGAAATCCTCTCCCAGGAGATGCGCAATACTGGAAATGCCGCCTTCAACAGGCACGCAGTTATCACAGCTGGAATATTCGGGGGTGGATAAAGTGGTCTCAGTGCCTGACTCATCTCTGGTTTCTGCAGACTCAATTGCATCTCAGTCTCTGCCTTTGTTTTGTGGTTTCTGGATCTTCCCAGGATTGCCGTGACGCTGGCATCCAGCGATAAACAGGGGAAACCTGTTCCCCAGTGACTCTGTCCTGGCTTGAAAAAGCAGCGAACTACGCCGTGCCCTGCCCCACCCCGAAATGCCATTTCCCCATCCCGCTCATCACAGGCAGGCAGCAGGAAAAGAAATGGCCCGAGGCACGATTTCGGGAGCCAAAAGCCCATGTGCTGAGTCAGGGCAGTGCCCAGGTACCTCTTCCAGGAAGCCGAAGCCTGCCGTGCTGGGGATGCTGGGTGTACGGGGGTCTGCATACAGGGGGGAGCGGGGCACAGCCGGCTTCTCCAGGGAGCTGGAAGCTGTCGAGGGCTGACTTCCCAGCAGGCTCCATCTGCTCAGCTAAAGGGCAGAATGGAAACAGGACCATGACGCCAATGGGCCATTTTCAAGTGGAAACAGGTTTCACGGCTGCCCTAGAGCACCTGCCAGGACAGCTACACTATATCCCATATCCCATATCCCAGTTCCTCTACTGCTGGACCCTTCCCAGGGTGTTCCCCCCATATCCTATATCCCATATCCCATATCCCAGTTCCTCTACTGCTGGACCCTTCCCAGGGTGTTCCCCCCATATCCTATATCCCATATCCCATATCCCAGTTCCTCTACTGCTGGACCCTTCCCAGGGCGTCCCCACCACATCCCATATCCCATATCCCACATCTCATATCCCATATCCCATATCCCTTATCCCATGTCCCGTATACCAGTTCCTCTACTCCTGGGCCCTTCCCAGGGCGTCCCCCCCATATCCTATATCCCATATCCCA
>NW_010174158.1:0-15647 GCF_000695765.1 Mesitornis unicolor | reverse complement strand
GTTGATCCCTGCCCAGGGTGTCCCCATCACATCCCATATCCCATATCCCATATCCCATATCCCATATCCCATATCCCATATCCCATATCCCATATCCCATATCCCAGTTCTTCTGCTGGATCCTCCCCAGGGCATCCCCACCACATCCCATATCCCATATCCCATAACCCACATCCCATAACCCACATCCCATAACCCACATCCCACAACCCAGTTCCTCCGCTGCTGGGCCCTCCCCAGGGCATCCCCACCACATCCCAGTTCCCCTCTTACACTGCTGAGGTCCAGGCGTGCTGGGGGAGCCATGGGGTGATGCTGCGAGCCGGGTGTGGAGTACGGCTCGTTGTACACCGAGGACAGCAGCTCGCCGTTGGGGTTTTCGGGAATCAGGCTGCAGATGCTCCTCTCCGTGTCCTGGCCGGGCAGCTGCTGGCCACATGGCCCGCATTTGCCCTTGGACTTCCTGGCGCTGCCCCCTCTCCGCAGGTCCGTGCTGGGCCAGTTGGCCTGTGCCAGGCTCTGAAACAAGGAGACGGGAGTTCTCGGCAGACTTTTCCCTTATCAGCAATGACAAAGCTGAGCCAGGACAAACACAGGCTCCAGCAAACACCGACTACCAGGACATGCCACTTAAAGGCAGCGCTTGTCCCCACATGCATCCAGGCTTTTCTGGGGGTTCACTTACATGGAAAGGCTGGGAATAGCCAGGGGAGAGGGGGTCTTCGGGCACCAGCATGAAGGATTGGCCATCGGGGAGGGAGCCGCTGTGCTGGGAGAGGTGTGTCAAGGTGGTCCCTCGCCCTCCCGACGCCCAGGAGTTGGTGCGGCCGTCAGAAGTCAGCGACCCTCTCCCGCTGCCGGCAAACTAGATGAGGAGAAGAACAGCATGGAGAAATAACCCCCTACACATCCCTCAGAGCCCCATCTCCCTCCTGAGCATCGCCAGCCCAGCCTGCCCATGCTGGAGCCAGACCTGGGTCTGCTTTTGAAGGAATTTAACACAGTATATGCCTATAGAATGTAATATAGGGCTTCAAAATAATTTGCAGGGATTACCAGCTGTGAAGCAAAGCCTGCTGTGCCACAAGAGTGCTCACACATGGCCAGAAACGGGACAGACACGAGTTGTCCATTGATAACCATGCAAACCTCCAGCATCTGTTACCTGGCTGGGATGTGGCGGCTTTGATCCTGAGAAACTCTCTGATCCGGACAGGGAGGAGTCGGCGTTTCGGAACTGGGCAGTTTTGAGGCAGTAGAGCCACTCCTGGTAATCGTCGTAACTGCGGCAGATCACCCGGATCGAATTGATCAGTCGGCCTGTGGAAACATGACTGGCTGCTGTTAATGAGGACTGATTGACCATCCGTGCCACTTCCTTCAGAAACCCCTTGCTCCATCCCTCCCCATGCTACCCCCTGGTCCAGACACCCTGAAACAGGCACAGGGATGCTGGGAATGCTCAGATGTCCAGAGATGCTCTGAGATGTCCAAGCAGTTCACTCCATAGAGCCTGGGTACCAATGGGAGTGAGCGCAGCCATGAAGGTGGCCACGGCATCTTAGTGAAACCATCCCAGCCCCGGAGACCTCGCTGGCTGCTGCCTGCACACCCCTTGGCACACAGGATGCTCACCTTCTATTAAAAAGGAGGATTTCTCATTTTCTTCAAAAAGCACATGGATGGCGTTGAGTGGCAGCTCGCCCTGAGGAGAGAGAAGCAGGTTTAGGAGGGCTGGAGCCTCTGCAGGCAATTGGCTGGTGAAACTCCACTTATTTTAAAGTTTAATGGCTGACTACTGCAGAAAATTTCGCAGACATGGTCCCAAGCGAGGTTTTAGTGGCTGGATTGGGACTTCCAGCCTTGCAAAGAGGAATCCCCACCATCCATGCCCTGCAAAGCCTTACAAAGGCAGGGCTGAGCCCTGTGCGTGCCAGAGGTGAAACGTGAGCTGTGGTGCTGCACAGCACAGTTGTGAATGCCACTCGTGTGACGGGAGCGTGTCCTGTTAGCAGGGAGCTGAGGAGATAAAGCAGCCCCTGGAAAAGCTGGAGGTAGAGCACACCACGTGCTATTGCCCTTAAGTGCTATAGTGCCACCACTGTCCCCTCTGCCATCACCCGGTGTCCCTTGGCCATCCCTGCATCCACCCGGGCGTTGAGCCCTGTCCTCAGCCCAGCATCACTGCTGCCAGACGTCCTTTAAGTGTCACCGCTGACACTTTAATTCTCGGTGACAGGCAACCTGGCAGGAGGGCCAAGGGTCTGTCAGCACTGCGTTAGGACCTCCTGCCACCGAGGACAACAGCCTAGGGCTTCCCCAGCTCAGCCTTATCCATGAGAGGGGGATGAACCCCACCTGGAGCTGGAGTCAACTGAGGGAAGCACAGCAGCATCCTGCAAATAACGCACACATTGCAGCATCCCACAAATAAATCACACATTGTAGCATCTCACAGATCACAGAATCACAGAATATGAGGAGTTGGAAGGGACCTGGAAAGCTCCCCCAGTGCAACCCCTGCCACAGCAGGATCACCAGAGCAGTCACACAGGAACACGGCCAGGGCTTTGGGTGTCTCCACACAAGGAGACTCCACACCCTCTCTGGGCAGCCTGGGCCATGCTCCATAACCCTCACACGCACAAAACTTTGGCCTCATCTTCAGCTTGAACCTCCTGTGCTCCAGCTTGGGACCACTGCCCCTTGTCCTGGCATTGGCCAGCCCAGAGCAGAGCCTGGCTCCTTCCTCCTGACACTGCCCTTTCCAAATGGATCCCCAGGAATGAGGGCACCCCTCAGTCTCCTCTGCTCCAAGCTCAAGAGCCCCAGCTCCCTCAGCTGCTCCTCAGCAGGAGATGCTCTATTCGCCCCATCATCTTTGAGGCCCTGCTGGACTCTTTCAAGCAGTTCCCTGTCTTTCTTGAACTGAAGGGTCAAATATCACACACATTGCAGCATCCGCAAATAACACAGATGACGGATGCAGGGCATGGCATGAACTTGCCCTCCTCCCCAGCAGCTCTCCCATTGCTGATTTACGCCTTGCCCAAGGCCTTTTCCCACCATGGGTGATCCCCATCCCATGGGGAGGATGGGCTCAGGCTCAGCCCCTGCCTTCCCCTTCCCTGTCCCACACACGGACTTGGCAGCGGCAGCTCCTGCGGTTTGTATGAAGCTGAAGAACAAAAGGGCCGGGTTACCCCTCCAAATGGTAAGGCTCAGCATCTGGGAAGGGAAGCGAATTTGCAGAAGCCCTGGGAGAAGGCTCCCGTGCCCAGACACGCCTGTGGAAAATCAGGTTCCCCTTGTGGTGTCCCGGGCTGGTGAATCACTCCTGCAGAGCCCTGCCATTGCCCCAGCGCGCCAGGCGCCCGGGGACCGACGCTCCTGCACCGTGGGAAGGGAAGGTTGCGCGGACGGGGCGGACAAATCGGGCTTAGGGTTTCAAAAGAGATGAGTTAATCCCAGAGCCCAGCCCAAGGGCCCCTTACGCAGTGCCCCATTCCCAGGAGCTGCAAACAACGTGTTCCCAAAAAGCAGCTCTGAAGTGCGTCACACCAGTCACCAGCTGCTGGAAAACACCCTCTGCTGCTGAACTGGGATGGAGCATTGGTCTGACTGGGATACGCCATGCCTGCTGCAGGCACAGGCGTCTCCTCTGGCCAAGAGATCCTCTATGTGGGTCTCCCCTTGAATTAAAAGCAGCCTGCATGACTTGGGACATGGTGAAATCACGTGCAGAAGGACCCTAATCAGTTCACATTATTCACGAGCCCTAAATTTCTGTGGGGTTTCCCTGTGGCTCCTCTCTCGGTGACTCAGGAGCAGCTCAGCTCCGGTGGTCCTGCAGGTACAGGGACAGTTCAGCACCGGTTTTTGGCACATTGGTTCTAGCATGGGCAAATAGGGCCAGCAAGCACCGGGCTGTTCGATAGCCATCACAACAATGCCTAAAGTGGGTGCTGGCAACCAAGTTCAAGGATCATTTGGGCAATGCCAATGCAGCTCCCGTGCCCATGATGCTGCCGCCTTGGCAGCAGCCTCTCCTCTCTGCCCGCCAGCCAAATCACTGCCTTTCCCCTTTCCCACCAGCACCAGATGGATGCTACCTGCTCTCAAGTGGCCCCACAGCTCCCGGGAAGCCAAGGACCCCGCTCTCTGAGGCTGTTCCAGCTCTGCTCTCACCAGGCTCTCTGCCAGCACAACCCCACAGAAACACGGCAGCCTCCCTCCTCCCACAGATTCCTTGGCACCCAGCTTCTTCCCCCTGGGGCTTTTGTAGGAGAGCAAGGTGTTTCTCATGGGAAGAGAGCTTGCGACATCCCCCTGCATGCTCGCCTGCAAGGCGGAGGGGAAGCCCCTGCCAACACGAGGAGCACAAGGTGGAGGGGTTGACAAGCCAAGGAAAGGCTGAAATAGAGGTTGAAATGGGCAAAAGAGAGCAGAGAAGAGTTCCAAAATGGGCTTACCTTAAAACAGAGGCCGTTGCGCTCTTCGGATACGATCACCAGCGTGGATGGGTACAGCACCAACAGGCGGTCGTGCTGCTCCTTGGAAATTAAAGAGAAAGGGGGTGAACAGGCAGGCAGGGCTCAGGTCTGGGGGGCCTTTACTTCATCTTTCTGACAGCAGCCTCAGGCCAAGGCTCTGGAAATCCCGTGCTGAATTAGTGGCAGCAGGTAGGCAGGACTCTGGTCCCTCCATCTCTTGCCTTCCCTGACAGGAGTTCACTCCCTAGAGATGTGCCCTTACCTGGAAAGGCAGGTGCTGCAGCTTCACTTTGGAAACGCAGAGGACATCGCCGAGGGATTCACGCTGGGTCCCTCTCCACTCCTGGACGGGCATGTTCTGCACCGACCACCGCAGCTCCTCCTTCGCTGCGGGGCTCTGCTGCCAGCCATTCTGGGGACAGAGGCACAGCTGAGCGGGGTAGACTTGTCCTCCCGTAGGAGTTTACCCAGCACATGGCCCATCTCAGGACAATTTTTAAGTGTGTCAAAAGCAGGTAAGAGTAAATAAAGCTGTGCAGGAGCCAGTTTTCCAGCTGGGACTGAATAATTATACTTGGTAGCTAGCATTATAGCTAGCATTAATCCCCAGTCATCCAGTGCTGAGCCCACATTGTCCCCAGACACAAACCTGAGCGAGGAAGGGCAGGCCAAGGCTTCCTCCGTTGAGCTGGATCTGCTTCTCCAGGTGATAAAGCCACTGCTTCAGCTCTGACTCAGTAGGGCAGAAGACGATAAGGGGATTCAGCAGAGGACCTAGGAATGCGAGACACGCGATGTGATGAGCAGATAACGGCACCAACGGCAGCACCGGTACATTATCAGCTGCCCAGAGCCGTTCCGCTCGGCCATGGGCTGCCTGTGGGTGCATTGCTCGGTTGACATCATGCCCCGGTCCTTTGGGGACACATTTCAGCTTTAAAAGTGCCCAGCAGTTCGTGCAAAGCACCTCTACGGGCAGGGACTATCACAGCGCTGCCACACACAGCCTGACTCAACGCTGAAGTTTCACGTTAGTTCTTGGTTTTGCTTTGGCACTCAATACGTAGAACATCAGTTGCTTTCTGACGCTGTTTATTTATTGCTCCATCAAATATAATCTCAGCTGAAGCTGACATGCTCTTGATGGGAGGAACAGCTCTATATCTTGTTGATTTTAATGTTTCCACCTATCATTCATTTAATAGCACCAGAAAAAAATCCTTGCACACCCTCTGCTACTCACTGCAGACATAACCGAGTGACGTTAATAACCATTCCTGGCAGGCTGCAGAATGTATGTTATGATTAATAATTCACCAGTGATCTCATATTAAACCATACTTGGTGCATGCTCAGTAAGATTCGGCTTTGTGGGACTTGGAAGGATTCAGATAAGCAAGTGTGCCAGATAAGGATGATACTTTGCCCTCCTGTGGAGTCTTTCATCCCATAATGCCTGCATTATTTATGAACAACGCTTAATTAAGACTCTGAAACACCTCTGTCTGTCAGGAAATGCGCTAACACAGACAAAACAGAGGTGGGGAAACTGAGGCAGAGTCTCCATGAGTGACTTTCTGTAAGTCTCCATTCAGATCCATTACAGCAAGGAGGTGTCAAGCATTACTGGGTGTCCCAGTGCCTCTGCACCATTGCGGCCCTGGAGATCTCGTCTCCTCTTGCTGTGGTTTCCCTGTCTTTGCAATGGAGATGAAGTGATTCTCCTGACACAAACAGCAGGGATTTTGCCGGTGGGGCATGGCCCTTTGCATGGCACTGCTCTGCCTCCTCCTCCAAGGTGGCCTTTCAGACATGCCCTGTGGGCTGTTCACGTTGCCACCTCTCAACAGGGCCCCAAAGGAAGAGAAAATGAGAAGAGAGGCTCCTGCCCAAGCCTGAAGCTGGTGCGAGGAGCTCCTGGGAGGCCGCGAAGCAGAGCCTGACAGGCTGCTGCTAATTCAGCTGCTGCTGCCATTTCCCTCAGCCCCACGGGCACATTTGCGGCAGGGCCGTGACACAGCCGTGCTGAGCAACCTGTGCCGCCCTCGTGCTCGATTGCTCTGCCCTGTCCTTCCTCTTTCCTTGCGAACGCTTCCAGAACAACACTGGAAGTGAAAAGGCCCTTCCCGGAGCAGCAGCAGTTTATTCCCAACCAAACCTCTCTGTCTGGAGGCACTAAAAAGCTGCAAGGTTTAAGGGGGAGGCAGAGGAAACTCAAAGTGCTCAGCAGCTTCATCAGCACCAGGGATGGACCACAAAGCCAAGGTGATGGGTAGCCACCATCCACCTCTCCGTGCCAGTGACTCTGCACGCTGCCGGGTTTCATTCCCACGCTCCATCTCCATGGTTTTAATGATCATATTGGCATTTTCTGATGAACTGAACTACCCTAGCTCATGGGGAACTACTGATGCCACGGGATTTCACAAGAGCATGGATGCGTGCCTTTCATGTCTCAGAGTCATGAGACAACAGGCATCAACCCTGACCCTGTGTGAAGCCACAGACAAGGTTCTCACGCCCTCCGTGCCTTGATTTCTCCTCCTTTAGCAAAAAAAACAAAACTGCTTCACTGGCAATCCTAAATATCACAACCTCTCTGGTTTCTTCATGGCACTGCTGCTTGATATACCCAGCCCTCTCTGTCAGAAAGGCTTTGGTTTGCTCTTCCCCTACACAAAGCCAGCAGAGCTTGAGGCGATTTTCCACCCAGCCACACTCTTGCGTGTTTTAATACCAGCAGAACAAGTCCACCCACCCCATGCAGACGCCCCTGACAGGTTACACCTGGGAGAAGCTTCCCTTCGTGTTACAGACTCCCAAAAAAGGGTCGGAGAGTACAAGTACAGTGTAACAAGGCCATAACTCAGCTCTTAAAATTAATGGGCTGTTTGTAGCAGCTCTGTTTTATAATTTATGTAATTATGAGATGCTGGGAGGTAGAGCTTCAGCTCCATGCAGCCGATGTGGGACTGGGTCAGAGCGGGACGCAAAGTGGGGACAGTTTTGAGTCACACCCCCTCTGTTCAGGGCAAAGGAAGAGGCGCTGACCTGCGATGCGGAAAGCGTGATCCTCCTGCCCCGTGCTCTTCCCCTTCTCCACTGCACACACGTTCAGCTCTTTCAAAGGCAGCAGTCCCTGCATGAGAAGAAAATACCAGTATTTTGGGGGGCCCTTTTGCCATAGGGGGCTGGAAGCCCAGACCTGGCCCCAGCAGGTTTGAGGTATCAGACTGCAAAACATTGCTCTGAGGGGGAATATTTGGGACTTGAATGTAGAAGAAGGGGATTCAGCAGCTCTCTGGGCTCTGTGGGGCCGGTACTGCAGCAATCCTCTGCCATGCTGGCAAGAAGACTTCCTTTATGTTCCAAATCTGTTCGATTTTAAGAGAAATCTCAAAAAAACCCATTGCTGGTTTAGCACAAGAAGACAGAAATGGCCATAAAGCAAAATTGAGCTGTCTGGTTTCTATCCTCCGGTTCATCAGAGTCCCACCATAACGAAGCATAGGAGCAGAGGACAAGTTTGTGTGCCCTGTCTTGGGCTTTCTAAACAAGGACTGTAAAAAATGCTAATTGCTGTAATATCAAGGGTCCTTAATTCCTTTTGGCACATTAATTCCTTTTTAATTCTTCCAGAAATAAGAATCTAAGGAACTGCTTATAAAGTAGATGGGAGATTTTGTAATATTGTTTGTGTCCTGCGTTTTTCCAGTTGAAGGCTGGCTTGCTGGATGACTTGAGATTGTATTGGCATATTGCATTAACCTCGAGCCACCTAGAAAATAAATCATTTCTAAAAGGAACAAATTGTATGAACATCTACAGCCCAGCCTAGTTTTAGTTACTCATGTGGAAAGAGAGCACATTCAGGGCTTCCTGTTTGTTTGGCTGTGATTTTTGGCAAACCAGCCTATTGTTTGTAATTCACCAGCATCATCAGGTTAAAAGATTGATGGACGCAGGGTGATGACCCTCCATGGGGTCCTTTATTTCTCCCCACAGCCAAAGCCAAGGTGGCACCGAGGTTGTCTGGGTCCAGTCCTTAGGAAGAGATGCTCTCACAGAATCACAGAGTATGAGAAGTTGGAAGGGACCTGGAAAGCTCCCCCAGTGCAACCCCTGCCACAGCAGGATCACCAGAGCAGTCACACAGGAACACGGCCAGGGCTTTGGGTGTCTGCAGAGAAGGAGACTCCACAACCTCTCTGGGCAGCCTGGGCCATGCTCCATAACCCTCACACTCACAAACTTTGGCCTCATCTTCAGCTTGAACCTCCTGTGCTCCAGCTTGGGACCATTGCCCCTTGTCCTGGCATTGGCCATCCCAGAGCAGAGCCTGGCTCCTTCCTCCTGACACTGCCCTTTCCCAATGGATCCCCAGGAATGAGGGCACCCCTCAGTCTCCTCTGCTCCAAGCTCAAGAGCCCCAGCTCCCTCAGCCGCTCCTCAGCAGGAGATGCTCCACTCCCTGCATCATCTTTGTGGCCCTGCTGGACTCTTTCAAGCAGTTCCTGTCCTTCTTGACCTGAGGGCCCAGCACTGGACACAAGATTGAAGCTAAGGTGTGAGCAGGGCAGAGCAGAGGGGCAGGAGAACCTCTCTGCCTTACAACCACCCTTTCTAATACACCCCAGGATGCCACAGGATGCTCTGTTCCCCCAGGCATCCACAGGAAGGGACCTGCTGAGGCCACCCAGTGAAGGCTCTGTCCCATCCTCCCAGTGCCCCCACAGTGCTTGCCCCAGTGTGCCCAGGAGATGCCCTACCTGGTAGGTGAGTCCATTGGAGCCCGTAGACTGGAAGTACAGGTAAGACTGGAACAGCTCCAAGAAGCAGTCATTCACCTCCTGCAGAATAGACACGTTTTGGGGTTTATTTTGGGACACTTCACTCCTCGCAGCTGCCCTCTGCATCTCAGACTGATCTGTGCACTGCAAAGCCAAGGTCACTTATCCAAGGGCCACCACTGCATGTCTGCTGGTGCATCTGCTGCCAGCCCAGGTCCCTGTTGGGATGGGAGCTGGTGGGTACCAGCCCATACCCGTGCACTGCATTGCAGCAGGAGTCCCTGGGCCACGCCACAGCCCAAAGAAGTTTCCATGAGTCACATTTCCCAAAATTACACTTTACTTCTCAGTCGTGCAGGGTCACTGGGGGGGAGAACACCCACAAAAAGGTGTCGCAGCTTACCTGGCAGTGCTGGAACTTAAACTTGACCTTGGAGTAATAAATAATTTTCCCCAGATTCCTGACCACCGTTTTCCTTCGTCCCTTCTTGCACAGGCTGGGGAACCTCTGGTCCAAGTTTTCTTTCTGGTTTTCCTGGTTCTCAATACTCTGTACCAAGGATTCGGGAAAAACAAATCAGAGTCGGTGGGGGTCTGACGTCTGGAAGAGACATTCCCAGAGCATCTTCCCAGAAGGGCTTCCCCGAAAAGGCGCTGGGCTGTTTGTTATCGAGTCTCCATGCCAGCATGGAGCTGGGGTTGGGTTACTGCTGGGAGGCTGTCCTCCCTCGGCAGGAGGAGATGCTGACCTAAAGGGGCTGGGATAGAGGGGGTGCAGAAGCACATCCTACATTTAGGGTCTCCCAACTCCATGGATGGCCTTCTGCCATCCTAATCAAACTCCCTGGAACAAGGACTGACCAAGGCTCAGCAAACACTGGGGTCAGTGGAAAGGTTTTCCTTGCTCTAGGTCCACCTGGACTCCTCTGCTCTCTCATCTGCTCTGATCCCTGGGTTTCTCTAGGTGGAGTTTGTCATTTCAGAACCCTACACCGCTCCCAAAGATGCTGCTGCACTGTCTGGATACTGTGTAAATCCCAGGGGTGAAAAGCTTGGGACCCCACTCCAAGCACTGGCGGCTGCATTCCCTGGGGATGCCTCCAGCAAGGGCATGGCTGTGTTGGAGCAGGGAGGCAGGGTGTAGCAATGGCATGGGGCTCCCCGGGGGCTCATACTGCCCAAATCAGCATTTCCAGGAAGGAGCAGGCTGCTGGGGCTCAGCGGGGACGGGGAGACAGGGGCCCGCATGTGCCCATTCCCAGTGCTGTGCCAAGGGGACAGCTGCGTGCGCCTGTGATAAATGAAGAGCCAGCAGAGCCAACCAGATCCCTCTTGCTGGGGCCTCCATGAGTCACCCCTCCGGCACGACATGAACCCCTCTGGCATGACATGAACCCCTCTGCTGTGACATGAACCCCTCTGGCACGACATGAACCCCTCTGCTGTGACATGAACCCCTCTGGCATGACATGAACCCCTCTGGCACAACATGAACCCCTCTGCTGTGACAAGAACCCCTCTGGCACAACATGAACCCCTCTGGCACGACATGAACCCCTCTGCTACGACATGAACCCCTCTGCTACGACATGAACCCCTCTGCTGTGACATGAACCCCTCTGGCACAACATGAACCCCTCTGGCACGACATGAACCCCTCTGCTGTGACATGAACCCCTCTGCTATGACAGGAACCTCTCTGCTAAAACATGAACCCCTCTGCTATGACACAAACCCCTCTGCTATGACAGGAACATCTCTGCTATGACATGAACCTCTCTGCTTTGACATGAAACCCTCTGGCATGACATGAGCCCCTCTGGCATGACGTGAACCCCTCCAGTGTGACATGAACCCCTCTGCTGTGACATGAAACCCTCTGCTCACCACACCACAGACACACAGGCATCAGGGGAACTGGTAGACCAGTAAGGGGATCCCAATGCTGTCGGGACCCTTTCACCCTTTGCAGCTTGGGGTTGCTTCCAGTTATTTAGATAACTCACTTTAGGACACAAATTAACCCCTTCTCCGCTCAAAGGCTCCCTCCAGCTTTTCCAGCCAGCTCCATGCAGGACCCATGAGCAGGTACCCAGGTCCTCGCCCAGAGGTGGGAACCTGCTGGCTGCCAATTTATGGTCTCGCTCAGAGGCAATTAAGCGTAGGAAGCAATTACATTCGTGCTACAAGCTGCCGTCAGAACAAAGAGCAACTGAGCACCTGACAGCTGTGGCTGCAAAAACAAAACACTGCTCCGATAAGGGCAGCAACCAGCAACAGGGAAGGAGGAGAGGGTACAGGAATGAAATTACGGACACGGTGATAAGCAGCAATGCTGGCTACCAGCTGCCTGGGCGATGCTGCTGGCTGGAATCCGGCTGCCAAATTCCCCAGCCATAAGTAAGGTCCCAAAAGCAAAAGCAATCTGGGAGCTGGGATCCCGGCAGGATTTTTGGCAGAGTTCAGCCCACCCGCCAGCTCCCATAGGGATCCTACTGGGGTCAGGAGGGAAAGGGAGAGCTTCTGCTGCTGCTACGTAGCAAGAAACAAATCAAATGCCATACCTTCCTCTCCTAAACAAGCATCTAGCAACCCCAGCTCGGAGAGCTCGTGCTGAATCTCAGATGTCTCTGGGATCAGATGTGCAAGTGCATCCCTGCCCTCTCCGAGACAGGGTTATAGCCACCAGCCTCCTCCACGAGCATCACTGATATCCCTGGCACGCACAGTCCCGAAAACCACGGGGATGCCTCAATGTGCACCCAAAATGAAAGAAAACTTGCATTTCTCATCCCTCCAAAATCCTCCCAGCCCCATCCTGATCAGCACCGTTCCCGTTAGCTCAGCGATCCCGCTGGGTCAGAGGCAGCGCAGATCATTGGAAAACCTGCTTTTCCTCAGGGTTTTGGCGAGGCAGCGGTGCAAGCGCCCTGACATGTTCTCTGGCTCTCTCCCTCCGTCTGGGATGCCTCATCCTTCAGGTAGAGCGAGTTAATAATTAACCTGCCTCAGCCCCTGCAGCCCCCAGTGACTCCGGGCTGAATCACGAACCCTGGCAGCAGGAAGGGCTCAGCCGCTGGTGCCCTGGGGCTCCGAAAGCTGCTGGTTTATGATAAAAGAAGCAAATGAGAGGCATGGCTCTTCTGGCACATCCTGCCCCCTTGCTTCTGCTGTAGGAGTCGTAACTGGGAAGTGTGGGAAATGGGGCAGAAGGCACTGATTTTGTGTGCCAGCTCCTCGTGGTGGGGTCCAGAGGGGACCTGGTTTCTGGGGATGTCACCTGCCCCAGTACCAAACTGCCTGCCATGGCCAGAGGTTTGGCAACCCCGTCTCCTCTGAGATTGCATCCAAAGAGCCCCACAGTGATGGGATCAACCTAATGTGACCCCGCAGCACCATCACTCCCACTTTCGAAGGTGTTTCTCCTGAAAAGACAGGAGTGGGAACGGGACAAAGCCAAGGCTTCCTCCAGGCCACACAAGAAGCTTGTGGCTGAGCAGAGTTTGCATCCCATCTGCCCCAGGAGAGGGTAACATCCAAACAGCTGCTCCACCTTCCTCCCTTCCCCAAAGAGATCCCACACTCTCTTCTGCTCCCAAATGGATAATCTCTGGGTGACCTCTGTCCTGAGTCACAGGACTCATCTTCCAGGATCCACTAACATTAAGGTCTCCCTGTTTCCCCAGGGGATATGTCTGGGATGTGTCTGGGGTCTGGTTCCATCAAGCACTGCCCAACCCTCAGGCTCACAGGAGGAAAGCAAAGGTCTCTTGGGTTGGAAAGGGCCAACCCGGCAGCAGTTGGATGGAAAAGGAGTGCAGGGTCCCTGCTGTGGGAAGCAGATGTTTGGATTTCTGCAGCAACCCAAAGTACATGAGCAGAACTGGGTCCTGCAATACACCGAGCCCTCAATGAGCACCACATCACTGCTGAAATACACCCAACCAGCAGCTTGAAACCCAAGAGATAACATCCAGCTGCTGGCCTCCTCTGAAATTGCCTGTCTAGCTGTTTCTGCCTCAGTTTCCCCTGCCCTCCTATCCACAGAGCCTGTTTGCTGTGCAGCACAGCTCGTTCCCCACCCAACGGGACCCAGCAAACACACTGGGGTTCGTGGTTTCACCTCCACTTTCACTGCACAGCGCTGGGAAATGGGCCATGTGGCCACCAGGCTGGTACGTGCCCGGGGCAGACCTGCCCTTCCTGATTACCTTCCCAGCGCTCATTGCTAAGACGCTGCCTGCTCCGTCTCATTCCAGCGTGGGAATGAATCACCGCACCTTCCAATGCTCGCTCGCATTTTCCCTTCCCTTTTTCCAGAAACCCAAGAGCAAAGAGGAAGGGGTGTGAGATTTTCCCACCGCGCTTCGCTCTCAGCACCTCGCACCCCATCTCATGTGGCTTTGGCCGACGGCAGGACCCCTCAACGCCTGCATGGGGACCTTGGGGCAGCTGTGTCCCTTCCTGGGCTGCAGATGCGACCTGCATCCCCTTGAGATGGTGCCCCAAATCCAGCCCTGTCCTTGGGATGGGTGGGAATAATCTCTGGGAATGGTGGGAAGCGGGGGGTAGATGTGTTTGTACTTGCCTTTCCTGGAATATACTGCAGGATTTTGTCTGTGGTCGTATCTCTCTCCTGCCCTCCTTCTAACCCAAAAAAGCTGGGCAGTTTTTTCTTGCCATTTTGCCTACAGAGAGGAGAGAGAGAAAAAAAACCAAAACACAAATGTAAACACAGATTTAGGCTGATGCATGGTGAATTCTGCCCAGAAATAGGGAAGCTGGGAAGCTAAGTAAGCAATTTGTCACGGGCTTTCTAATCATCCCGGCCCTGCAAAGGGCTGATAAACAGCCTGGGAGAAAAGCAATGAGGTTTGCGTTGCGCATGTTGATGTTTCTTTGCATTTTTCCACGTCTTTGCATAACCAAACGATCAGCTGGGCACATCTGCGTCTGCAAATCAGCAGCGGGACCGAATGCTCCATTGCAAAATACAAACCCCAAACCCAGCCCTGACAACTATTGCAGAGCTCCTGGCACGGTGATGTGTGTGCACGCATACACCAACAGATACCCACAAGTAGGGTTTATTTCTGTCTTTGTGGTTTTCTTCTCACTCCCGGCAAGACCCCAGCTTCTCCTTGCATTAATGTGCAGTTATCCGTGCTGGTTAAACAGCACCGGGGCTGCTTTTTTTGGGAATTCCCAGCAGTTGCCCCCTGTCTCAACCCGATGGCAAAGTTTTGTTCAGCAGAAACCAGGCTTATCTCCACAGAGAGCTGAGAGCGTGGGAAGCCGGAGCCAGTGGGGACAGGAGGTGTTTTGGGGCTTGGCTACCACTGCAGGTACCTGCTGTTGGTCCTCCATGGTCCCAGTTCCCCAAACGAGCCCCTATTTCACCCCATTTTAGCGTCGCAGGGTTTGCTCCTGATTTATGGCAGCATAGGAGACCAAGGGGACCATTTCAACGTCTCTTTTTGATCCAAAACTCCTCAGCCTGGCAGAGTTCATGGGTTTTGTCCCAAAACCCAGCACATATGATGAACCCAGTATAGATGTCACCATGCTTATGGGAGCACAGGCAGTGCACAGAGACGTCTGCTCCTTTATAGGCTCTATTTTGGGACAGCCACCCATTGCTGTGGTACCTGAACGCTGCCCTGGCCAGCCCAGCACCAAAGACCCCACAATGCATCCTTTTAATTGATTTTTAAAAGAATTTTTAAGTTTTCTTGGGTTTTTTCCACTTTTTCACGGACATTTTCTGTCGTGTTTTCCTTCAGGGTTACAACCGCCGGATCAAATCACACGAGCGGAGTGTGGGGATTTGGGGCTTTCTCTCTAAAGTATGAGGAGTGTGAATATTGGGTTGGTTTGTTTTTTTTTCACAACGCAGCAACTCCGGGCATCGTGAATTTAAAAAACTCGCAAGTGAAAACAAGGAGCGTCAGGCATCCTGCACCTTGCCCTGCCTGTCCCACAGAGGGGAGTTCTAATTTTCAAAATGTAATTAAATAAACTGTGTGTTTTCCTGGGGGCAGCGTCCCTGGGATACTTTACCGGCAGTCAGTTCCTTCCCAGGCGCTTGCGGTGAGCGGATTGCGTCCGACACTGCCCGGCACCCCGCAAAACCACTTAAAAACCCCAATTCTGCTGAGTATGGAAATAAGTCCGGGTTTGCCGAGCGGGGCTCAGCCACCAGCCCGGTCCTGCGTGGTTTATAGACTATAAAGGGGGGAAAGTCAGCCGGGAAGGCGGCTTGCAAAGGAATCCCAAATAAAATCAAGCGTACTTACTCTTTCTTCAGCGAAGGCTTCCTCCTGAAAGAGCCTCCGAGCCTCCCGGGTGCCTGGGGGACACAAGT
>NW_010174157.1:0-66405 GCF_000695765.1 Mesitornis unicolor | reverse complement strand
CTGCAAAGCTGCTTCTCGGAGGGGCTGAGCTGGGCTGGGGGGAGCCCGCCGGGCCCTCAGCCCCCGTCTCGGCAGGAAACGTTCTGAAGTTGTACTTTAAACAGCTCTGAGAGCGGTAGGAAGGCAACGTCCCTCCCCTGACACCCCCATGCCTCGCGCCCGCCCCTCCCCGAGGCCTCTTTCCTTGCCCCCTTCAGCAACAAACCTGTGTCAGACCTGTTTGACGTGTTATGCTTCAGGAGGCAGCTGCGACAACATTAATGCAGTGCATTAAAAGGGACAGCTAGCTTAGGCTGGTTATCTGTGTTACCTTGGCTGTGCTATAAAAAAAAAAAGATATCATAAAATCCAAACTTCAGAAAGTTGTTGCTTATCAGCGGGTTCACACACACACCCATTTATATGTCTAAACCCAGCGACTCTGCGATGCGACAGCAAGGTGTGACACGCTGTGCTTGTGATGCCACAGCAGCTTGCTTTTATGGATGTGGAAGGGCAAAGGAGTCAAAATAAAGCTTGAAATCTCTGACATATGCTGGTTATAATGTGGGAATGATGACTTGTCAGATATAAGGATGGGATGTTTTACTTGGGGATTGTCTCTTCACAAATTCCAGGCCAAAAGGTCTGCTTAATTTAACAATTTAACAGATTAGAACAGACTATTGTGATGCTGTTCGTAGTGTGCTTTAGTTCAGCTTTACTGTATCGTGGTGTTGGATATGTACCTGAACCTGCAATTTTTTTATTGGTGTTGGGAATTTTTTTTCCAAGGCTTTTTCATGTTTACATCAGGGAAAGAGGAATTGGCAGCTGTATTTGTATTAATGGATTTCATTCTCCTCTAATAGAGGTACGCTTACAAAAGGGATGCTGTTTTCTGTTAGTTTTTACTTTGGTTTCATTAGGCTTTTGCAGTTGCTCACTGTTACCTTAGACTCTTGGGTAACAGTTTCATACTCATTTACAATCTTTTATTGTTGCTTGTTTCATCTGTGCATGCATCAACTCAGTGACTTTTATTTACTAAATGTATGTGAAATGTGTAGCTTTTCAGTGCAAGCGTTCTTCTTGTGGCTTTTGGATGGCAAGAAGGTTGTGAGGGAGACTTAGTGATGATTTTAGGTTTTTCTCCTGCAGGTACATAAATCATCCCTTTTTTCATTTGTAATGCATTTCTCCTAGAAAATGAAGTGAAGAAACCTTGTGTATGCAAACAATTTATTTTCTTTTAGTTGGACTTTGGCTTCCTATCTGCCCCTCCTGTTGGCAGAGGTCACTGCAGCATGTATAATCCCAGCATCCTATAGTTCCAGGACAGCTTCCTGGAACTATAGCCTTCCTCTTTGTTATTTGTAGTCAAAATGTGACTGCACTTGCTTCTGTTGCTGACAAAAAGTGATCAGACTGACTTGCTTCTGCAAGTATAAACTTTATTCCCCAGGTGCAACATAAAGCTGGGTGTGTTCTTTCTCCTATTAAAAAAAATGCAGGCATTTACACTTTTCTGTCTTAAAAAATGCTAACTAGATTTTAAAGGGTTTTTCTGAT
The DNA here is from genome assembly GCF_000695765.1 of Mesitornis unicolor. NCBI lineage: Eukaryota > Metazoa > Chordata > Aves > Mesitornithiformes > Mesitornithidae > Mesitornis > Mesitornis unicolor. The sequence continues at coordinate 64,854 of NW_010174157.1, read as the reverse complement.
GCAGGAGTATGCCTGTGACCAGCTTGAAAACCTTACGGGCAAGGAGGAATTAGTGTACCCCACACATCTCCAGTCCTTGTCTTTGCCAAGTGTTGTCTGATGTGCCAGTTACTTAGGTTACTGCTTGAGGACAGGACTCTGATGATTGTCTCGGATCTCTTTCTGTAAAGCAACTTGAGAAATGTATTACATGAGCTATATTTTATCGCCCTCTGCAACTACCTGAAAGGAGGCTGCAGTGAGGTGGGGTCGGTCTCTTCTCCCTGGTAGCTAGTGACAGGACAAAGGGTAATGGCCTCAAGTTGTGCCAGGGTAGGCTTAGGTTGGATATTAGGAGGAGATTCTTTACTGAAAGGGTTGTCAAGCACTGGAACAGGCTGCCCAGGGAGGTGGTTGAGTCACTATCCCTGGAGGTGTTTAAAAGATGAGTAGATGTTGTGCTTAGGGAGATGGTCTAGTTGTGGACTTAGAGCTGGTTCAGTGGTTGGGCTTGATGATCTTAAAGATCTTTTCCAACCAAAACAATTCTATGATTCTATATTCGCTTATAAGTGCATTAGAAAAAAACCTGAATTATGCATATGGCAGGCATATCAGAACTCCTCTCAGACTGGTAAATTGTGTGTTAATTAGTGCAAAGACTTAATAAGTCCTATTATAACTCCTGTGTGCTCAATAGTTTCCTCACAGCCTTTGACATTGGCCTGATGAAGTAGAGAATGTTGCAAGTTTTCTATGCTGGGAGGCAGAAGATAAGGGCATACTTCCTTTTTTAGTGGTGTTTTAAAACATTTCTAATGCTGAAGTGGGCTACTTAGGGTTTCCATTACAGCATCTGTCTTGTGCATTGCAATCTAAGTGTCTGAATTCTAACAGAAAAATCTTTCAACTCTTCGCCATACTGTAGTCCAGGTCATTCAGATTTATTGCCATGTGCAGAATTGCAATTGGATTTTGTTAACATTTGAGTTTAAAAAAGCTTGGTATGTTTAACTACACACAGGACAAAACAAAAATTCTTTCCTATTAGAAGTTGACATTAATTTAAAGATTTGGACAAAAGACTTTGAATCTTCAGAGATACTTTGAAATGGCTGTAAAATGACAAGGCTGATACCTGGAGACAGTTTAGAGAAAAGTGTTCAGTGGAATAGCATGATTAATAATCTGGTTTTGAAGGGAATAACTAATGTGGGTTTGGTGTCTTTTTTTCTCTGCTAAATTAGAATTCAGAGTTGATACTAACCCGAACAAATCTTTACTTCAAATGCAGGTATGCATGTTAACTCAAAATTAGCTATCTGCCAAGAAGCAGGCATAGGCTACTGCTGGCTTGTTCAGCACCTTTCACAAACCAAGAGCTCTGCAAGGTGTAAGCAGGGCAGTGCTTTGATTCTGCATGGGATTAAGCTATCCTAGAAGGTTGCATTTTCACTTTGCTGACTTGATTTAGCTATGAAGACATAATTCAGAACACAAGGACACAGTATGTCGCTTTCGTAGCAAGAAACAGCTTCTTCCTGCCATCAGTGCAGTCACCTCTGTCCTTGCTGCATACAGACTAGGTTAAGTTTTGTGTCGTTCAAATCTTGCTCCGCTTCCTTGGCTTTGGTTCATTTAAGTGCAGATTTCCACCCTTTCTGGACTGCTTTCTTCTGTTCCCTTTTTCCTAAGTATATGTCAGCTGGCATGGTACCGTATATTGGCAGTCTCAGACATCGCAGTGTGCCTCTTGGGGAGCTGAGGTAATTTGCATTCAGGACAGCATCCACTGCAGCAAGGTGTCTGCAAACACTGACAGGAGAAAAAAATAGTTCCTTGCTGCTACTGTTGTATCTCTGCCTGTTAAATGGATATGATTCTATGGGATTATGTTAACAAAACTTCAGTAGTTTTTTGGGTTTCCATCTTATAGTGGGAGATAAATAAATGTGACTCTAATAGCGTGCTGCTCTAGTCTATGAAAAATTGTTCTTTATTTTTCAGGGGTTTATTCTTTAAAAGCTAGAATGAGAACTATGCCCTGCCTGATAGTTTTTCATTGTTGTTGGTTTAGTTTTATTTTTGAAAATAAAGCAATGGGCTTTGGACTGTCATTCTCCTTGCTACTGGCTTTGTGTAACCCACTGCATTTTGTTGACTGGTCTGCAGTGATTGAAAATCTGACTGCCATACAGCATGTTCAGGAAAAACCTATACGATCATTAAGGCTAATCTAAGCAGTGATTGAAATCTGTAGATGCATTAGAGACCACTGCAGAAGAGAACTAGCTGCCTTACATGGCTTCCTGGTAAATGCAGGGTTTCTGAAATTTTTCTAAAGCTGAGACTTATCAAGGAGAGCTGCTACTTAAAATGCTAAAAGAAGAAGGTGGATATATAGGAAACTGCTTCTAAGTATTTCTCTTCCTTCAAAAATGAGGGGAAGTAAAGTATAACAATATGCTTTATGCAGAACTTGCATGAAAATACATTTTCCTGATTTGTTATTAGAGAACTTCCTGTTCCTGTGGGCCAAATTAATCCCATGTGCCTCCTATAGAAGCAAATGTGTTGTGTGAAAGTGCCAGGAAATGGAACTTAGCTTCCTGAATATAATTTTGCTGTTTTATTATTCCTTTCTTCCCCTGCTTCTCCTCCAAATATTTGGGCTCAAAATAATCCCTTTAAAGTCAATAAGAGTATAGTGTTTTATTCATTGACTATCCAGGACTGAAGTAATTTATATGTGTATCTTGGTTTGGCTTGGTGTGTCTATTTAGCCCTTGCCTAACAATGTCTACTTTATCCAGTAATTGTTGTTGGTCTTGTAATACTGACTTCCTGGTGATCAGGATAGTGACTTCCTTAAACAAAAATTTGTATTCACTGCTCTACTTGCTAGTGACAATACACAAAAGATTTCAAAGAAGAGTTACAATTTGACAAGGGTTTTTTTAAAATAACATAAGTTGTCTTTAGACTATGCTTTGACAGGGCAGAATTTCAGAGGTGCTGGTAAATGCCACTCTTAAAATGCTTTTAGGCATAGCTGAAATTGAGAAAGTAATAGTTGCACACACAGTACAAATTAGTTTGTGGTACAAAATCACAGGAGCAGATTGCTTTTGCAGATAAATTAATAGATATGATTGGGAAATTTCTGGATTGGAAAAGAAGAGCTTGTTTGAGGAAAGTGTTACTTTTGGGCAGCCAGTAAAACACAAATATTGATAAAGGAAACTGTTTGTAACAAAAATAAATAAATAAAAATATATTCTTTCTCCTTGACTATTATTTTGTCCCTTGTCTGTCAGTACGTGTGCTGTTTACAACTGCAGCTGTCAGACTTTTCACCTACTTCAGTCATGATGAGGGACTATCTCGTCTCCCAGAATTTCAGTCAAAATCCCGTTCGTAACTGGGCAGTGTTTGATGCCGTTTATCAGTATGTCTTGGGTACAGTGTGATCTGTGATAAAGCACTCCAGCTGCTGTATTTTGCACTGTTATGTCTTAAAGTAGTGTTATAGATTTGCTGTATAAGACAAATTATCTTCCCAGGATGAAGTATGCATCAAAGGGTAAGGAAAAATATGAAGCAAGCAAATTTTAAAATAATGGTGGGCTTTTTCCTCTAGTTCAGTTAATGCTGGGTAGATTTTCTTCAAAACATATTGTCAATTCAATATTTTTATCAAATTACTGACTGCAAATCGTGTAGCTGAGACTCCTTGTTCTATGAGGGGAAAAAATGGCTTTTTGTTCCAGTATAGGATACTGTATGTTGCATCTCTCCTGAATATGGGGTGATGCAGGGTGAATAGTTACACTGAGATTATTAGAATGATCCCTTCCATGATGTTAAATTTATGAATAAACTTTGCCTCCAGCTTCTGATGGTCGAAACATTTTAATCAAATACATAATGTGGACAGCTCGATATATTCAGGCCGTTATCAATAAACTCTTGTGCTTCTGACAAGGGGAGAGAGAATTCTGTTTAGAGAGGATATCCCCAGAGCAGTAGTTTTGTCAATAAGCACAGCAAGTAAAAGGAGGAAATTAAAAGAGGAAGTTTTAATGTTTTCTTCAACGACCTGCCTTGGAAGTAACATTTTAGCAGAGGTGACTTTATCAGAAGAAATTACTTTTGAATTTAATGTAGGGAAGGGAGAATGGGGCTTTGTTGAAATGTTGACAAACTAAGTATCAGAGATGTGGTCCCAGCACACAGCAGTAAGGTGATATCAGAAGATATGGAGAAATGAGTAAAAGCAGAAAAGGAGAAAAATTAAATTTCTACAGTAGTCTGCAAAGCCAGACATGTAAAGAAATTTATTTTAATGAGTTTCAGAGCAATTTGACACCTCTGATTACTCTGAAACTCAGTAAAATGGAGCATAAAATGGATTAAAATTGGAGGTGAAAGACACTGAGTAGAAGGTAGGGCAGAGTGATAATATAGCGTTAGTTATTAAGTATTAATGCTAAGTGTGTCACAGATGTTAATGTAAAATAAGTTAAATAGCCAGGAAATCAGGAAGAATGTGGTGGAACTTTATTGTGAGATGTCAAATCCTGTAATATATCCCTGAATTCTGAGCTGCAGGGATGGTGCAAGTCTGGCCTTCCCCTTGCGGGTAACTGTAGGCACCTGCCATCCCTCTCAAATAGATGCTCACGTGCCTAGATAAAAATAAATCAGTCTAATTCAGTGGCTGGATTTCTTCTGGTCTTTTTAAAGATTTTGTTTTTTATTAGATGAGCACATGATGTTTCCATGCTAGGCTTTTAGTAGCCTGTACCTGGTGTCTTCTGAAGGAAGAGAGTATAGAGCTCCCTGCCACTGCTGCTGGTTCTGGCTGAGGATCCTGACCTAACTGGTCACTGTTCCTTGCAGGGTCTGTTTGGTCTTTAAGTTCCAGATAGGATGCTGGGGTAGGGCAACTTTTTATTTATCATAGAATGGTTTGGGTTGGAAGGGACCTTAAAGATCATCTGGTCCAACCCCCCTGCCATGGTCAGGGATACCTCCCACTAGACCAGACTGACCAAAGCCCTGCCCAACCTGGCCTTGAATGCTTCCAGGGAGGGGGCATCCACAGGTTCCCTAAGCAACCTGTTCCAATGTCTCACCACCCTCATAGTGAAGAAATTTTATTAAGATTTTTTTTTTTTGCTTAAGGGTTTTATTTGTAGCCTTTGTCTTCCTTCTAGGGTGAGGCATTCAGTTGCTTAAGCTGTTTCAGACTCTTAAGTTCTCTTCCACCATGAAATGGGTATTTTAAATAAAAAATCAAAGTTAGGGTCTACAGCAGACTTAAAAAAAAAAAACTGTACAAACCTATAAATTGCCTGAATTTTAAAATTGTTAAAGCAAATAATATTTGAAGATAAGTGTCTTTTAAAATGTTTTACCTCATAGCAGAAAGGCTTGATGACAGCTTCTTACAGTGAGTAATCAGTATGTTTTTTCTCTTTTCTCTCACATACCACCATTCACTGTCTTATCTGTGATACTTTGGTTTCTTAACTGAATATAAATATATGCATTATTTGTATAACATCAGTAATTGAGTTAGGAAATGAAACCTACCAGCTAATTACATTAATCTTTAGAACTGGTGATTTAAGAATAAGAATAAAGGCACTGATACAGAAAAAATAAATGGATTTAGATAGAATTGAAACTTTTTTTCAGTTTTATGCAGTTATGCTGCTAGTCTTTTCCATTGACTCTTGCCAAAATGTCACAATCTCAATAGAAGCATATCGTGTATTTCTTTTCATTCAGTCTGATGCTAACTCTTTTCATCAAGAAATTGTTTCATCTGTGAGGGTAGAATCTTTTTGTACTTCAACTCTTCTGCTGTTGGCTAGCAGTGCTACAGCATTTAAGAAGGTAATGTGGGATGAGAGACACCTGAGGCTGGTTTTCAAGAGTTCTTGGGGATCCTTTTTTACTTGCCTTTTGAAAGACTGTAACCTCTTAAAAAAGAAGGCCTTTAATCTCTAAAAGAAAAGCTTGGAAAATCTCAGGTGAAAATGTAATTCTAGGGGAGACTTTTCAAAACACCTGGTTTTTGTGGTATAGATGATAAAATCAGAATTGCTATCAGGGCAAGAAATTATTCAGTGTCTGTGTTTTACCTTATTTTAATTTTAAACATAGAACTGTGAATTAAGATGCATTTTAAGTTTGGAAGCAAGTTGAATAATTGTCCATTTTAGAAAATGGAGTGGTGGTTAATGCAGAATTTAAGCTGACTTTCGTCAAGTTTCTGGTAGTCTGACCCAACTGTAGGTCTGTAATTACCTTCACGCACTCTTGACTTATGCATGATAACGCAGTAAAGAGTGTTCTTTATAATTTATTAATCTATATCTGATCCAGTGGGCAAATACACTCAGCAGGCTTACAGATGAAGGGCATGCTAATGCCTGAGCTAGCTGTTACCATGCTGTTTAGAGAGGGCCGAGCTAGGTCAGGTAGCAGAAAGTAATTGCTGTAGTGCTCTGTGGTCATGTTTGTGGTTGGGTTGAATGAATCAAGTCAAAACACAACAACCCAAGTGGTTGGTTGTGCACATGATCTGTTTCTAAACCTCATATCCTTTCTTTGTCCTTTATCAAGCACAGAGGATGTCTTCAGAATAACATTCCTGACATGAAACCAAAGGGGGAGAAAAAAGTCTGTCCCAAGAGCAAGAGACCTGGCTAGAATTGGCATGTGCAGCCCTTGTTTTCAGCTTCAGCATGGAGAATTGCCTCTTTAAGTGTTTATCTGATTTATTTTATGTTTAAAGACTTTACTTCTTCTGCAGAGGGTATAATAAAAGCCTTTTGTTCATAGATATGAGAACAATGTTAACATTGTGTCTATTAATAAGGAATTTAAAGGAACTTCAAAACCCTAATGAATTACCTCTTCCAATGATACTGACAGTTTAAACAAACAAGTGTTTTTTCATCCTAACTGTGGAGAATTGCTACTTCTTGATTTTAACAACTGTTAACTTTTAACAGTATAGCCCCTGCCTTTCTTATATAGCCAATACCAACAGTGTAGTTAACTAATTCTATATGGGTTTTTTTGGTTGTTTTCAACAAATGCAGTTGACCTGCAACAGAAAAGTAGGTCTACCATTTTAAAATCTGAGTAGTATCCAGATGTTGGAATGTGGTACATAACATGTGAATCTTACCACCGTGAAAACTGTCCTCTTTGTTATTTCCTAAATGCCATTCAGCAGTTGTGTTGGACTGGATCCTGATTAAAACTAATCTTAATTGGGTTTTGTGCCTCATGTAACCTACAGAAAATGTTGAGATAGAGAGGTGATAGGTCCTAAATGAAAAAAGGAAAAGAAAAAAGGGATTAAGTAGTTTCGCTGTGTGTGTCTTATGATTCACTGATTTAAATATTTACAACATTTAGAAAACTGAAGAGTATTTCTAGGGGTGTCTCATGCATCTCAAATTGTCAGATTACTTTTTGTCCCCCACAGGCTTAAATAGTCATGTTTAAATGCATTTGCCAAGCCTTTATCAATAGCTTTTGTTCTGCTGGGGTCAAGGCGTACATGTGCAGCATCCATCTGAAATGACATGTGGTATCTGACAACTGTAAGCAGAACCATGATTGTCATATGAGGCATTAGAAAGCCTTCACAGCCTTCTAATGCTTCTTTGATACAAATAATTCAAACTCTCTAAAATTCATGACTTTCACTATGGATTTGTGAAAGAATATTAATGTAGTCCTTTCAAAAAGGAAAGTGGTTTTAAAGCTGATAGAGAAAAAAGGCCAGTGTCAGGAAGATTGGGTTGGTAACACTGCTGAAGTATCTGCATGGGGAACAGATCTGGGGCACAGCAGTTTTAGGTAACTCTTTTCCAGTTAATGCATCAAGGCGGCATGTAATGAATACTCTAATATGGTGAAGTTACAGAATCCAAAACTCCGCTTGTAGAGAAGTGGCTGTACCGTGCTGCAAATGAAAACTCAAGTTAAAATATGTTATTCAAGCCTAGTAAGTGTCATAAGTGCCCCTGTGCAGTGCCAGGCTTTTCAGTTCTTTCCTTTTTTCCTGAAGGTGCTTAGGACCTATGCTACAAATCAGAAAAAAATTACAGAAATTCTCTATTAGAGTGACATTTTTGGAGAGAGTTTCCTGCAGAAAAAAAAAATCATTCCCTCTGCTGCCCTGTGCCATAGACTGCTACTGTTCATATCGATGCTGGCTTAAAAAAAAAAAAAGGTAAATCTTTCACTATTTCCTTCCTTTGGTCCCAGGGAAGGAAAATGAAGACCTAAGCAGAAGTAAATTACTTATGTTCTTTGAAGTCTATGGGAATGCATGTATTTAGCACTCTTCTATTTTCCACAATGCTCTGCTCAGCTCTGTTTGGAAGAAATGAAACCACTCCTGCCCCTTTCAGCTTCCCGTATGTTCATTCTGAGGTAGTCCTTAGTGTCACGTGTTTGGGCTGCCTTTGTGCCCATGTACCATCCTGAATCTATAGTATGGGGTGAAAACAGAGGAATTTCTCTGAGTATTTTTCCTCCCTCAAGAAATCAAACAAAGTATCTGTTTGCTGTCAAATGTTAGCTTCAGTTTCAGGAAGGAAAAATGCTTTTTAAATATGGAAAGTGAGAATATACTGCCCTTGCTAAGATTGACAAGGACTGCATGCTTATTATAGTCAGTGAGATAATAGGCAACACTACACGTGGGCAAGACTAGCAGAGCTGGAAACTGAAATACATAGAGCTGAGGTATCTGCAGTGCTACAGTTGGATTCATTTTTTTCTTGTGCATATGGAAAGGCAGGTTGTTTGAAGTTAAAATACAATCTTTGCAGTGGCTCAGGGTGTAGAAGCAGGATCAGCTTTCTGATAAGGTGTTTTTTCTAGATACACAACAGTTAGAAAGGCAAAAGCTATTTAGCAACTGGCAGTAAGGAGAGAGGACTGCAAGCTGACTGTGTGGTGCTGAAAGGACTCTATCCTAAGGATTTTTTCTTTTTCATTTTTCTTAGTGTGAGGGCTTACCTTGAGAGAAGGAAGGAGAATTCTGGTAAGCATGTTAGACTTTACATGAAAACTTTGGAACTGCTTTACAGCAGCTGCTAACAAATCACATAGAATACAACTAGGTGATCCTGTGCTAATGAAGAATTTCCAGTTTTGCCATAAGCTCTTGATTGACATATATTCAAGTAAACAGAAGCAAATAATCTATATCTGTGTGTGGAATGTATACTGTCTTCTTCCCCTATCTTTTTTCTGTATGTGGATGTGATACCATTGAATGATCTGCTGTTTAAATTACAATTACATAATGAATTATTTGTGGCATGTGGTCTTTAACTGTAGCATCATTTCTGTTAGTGTGGGTTGGCTGGGTGTATTTGTTTTGTTGTTGGTTGGTTGTTTTTTATACCCGTTGTGGAATACATGATTTTTCCTAAAAAATAAGTTGAGCTAAAATCTTTTAGCAAATGGGAGGTCAGTTTGAGAGACTGTAACCTTGAACTTTTAGGTCAATTGAGAGGCTTCAGTGTTATGTAAAATAGAGGCCTGATACCCTTATTTTTACAGAGTTTGTTGTTCTTCGAAAGGTTATAGGTGGCTTGCCATGAACAGAAACTACTGTAGGAAAAAAGGGGGTTTTTGATTGTTTTTTATTTATTATTTTTTACAAACAGCATTGGGTCAATGTTTAACCATTTGGGACATAGTGGCAATTGACTCATTACTTAATAGTTTCTGGAAAATATAAGGAACACCTTCAAATGCTAAATTAGAAAATAAGGAACTAAAAATTTGTGATAAAGAAAATATAAAGGTCTCTGAGGAGAATGCATCTGATGCTATGAGTGTTTGCGAGCTCACCGTGCTCTTACTGCACAGGCTGCTTCAGCCAGCTGTGCTGCTGCACTGTTGTAGCAAAGACACTGATTTCTCAATGCATTGGCTTTGTCACAGGCACTGCAGTGTAGATGGTTCTTCCAAGGCACTTGTATTGGTAGTCTAAAAATATTCCTAGTGTAACTTGATAGACAGTATTTGACCTAAGCACTAGGATATGGTTGGATGTGGATATGACTTGAATGTAAGCATTTGGGTATGGTTAATACATTCAAGTATTAAACCTTCAATTGTATAATGTGACTCTTGGTTGCTGGTGGGTTTTTTGTTGTTTTTTTTTGTTTTTTTGTTGTTTTGTTTTTGTTTTTTTTGTTATTGTTGTTGGTTTTTGTTTGTTTTTTCTGTTTGTGTGTTTTTTTTTTTCCCCCTGACATTAAGCCTGATTTATTGTACTTCATATTAGCAAGTAAAGGTCAGGAACAGTGCCTCTTAGCCACATCTGATGTGATTTTTTTTAACTCCAGTTAATTCAGAGGTTTTTGGTTAATGCTTTTTGTCTTGTATTGGAAATAACCGTGCCTGCCATACACCAATGGAGTAGCAGGGAAAAGGGTTACACAAACTGAGGTGGTTCTTCAGGGTTATCTGTCCTCATGTATGTTTAAGTAATGCTGCCTGTCTCTACCCTGTTAGGACAGTGGCTACTGCAAGCGTGAGGCCAAAGGCAGTAGGCTGACACAATCAAGTTACCATTTTCTTAGTATTTGCTTTGGAATATTTTCTATTGATGACAAGACTAGTTTTTCTTTTACATACCATATTGAATCTGTGTACAAAATGTAAACTACGTGGACTTTGTATGTTGAAGGTAGTGGTTAATGCATGCATGATATAGTAAGATCATTTGATAGATTATAGGCAAGTTTCTAGTGGTCAGAAATCTTAATTTAAAATCTTTGTAATAATTCAGCAGTGACTTGTGTTTGTCTGTTAACACAGTAGTCAAACTAGCAATATGTCAAGAGCTTCAAATGTTGTCTAAAGTTGAAGTTTTACCTTTTCAAATGGTCACTTCAATCGTGCTTTTATTGGTGCTGTGCAGTGGGCAGCATGCTCTCTGGCTGAGTTCAGGCAGTCTGAAGGATGGTGCCTGCCTCAGCTTCTGCCTTCTGCAGGGTCTTGAGGCACCGGCACATGAAGCAGCAGCTTTCGTGGCTCTGGAGCCTTCTCCACCGTGATTCTCCTCCTGTTTCAGTGCTCTTCCTGGCCTCCTCAGCATGGTGTAGGAAGAAAACAAACTCTTTCTGTTCTGAACAAGTAGAATGAATAATCAAAATACAATAATCTCTTCTGCAGAATGATTGTCTCTTATTTTGCTTAATATGTTACATAGCATGATGAGATCCAGATCCATCTGGGTACTATAAGAAATTTTCAAAGAATTCACTATCAAGAATTTGATTTAGCAGTAAGTAACTATAGGCTGCCTTTGTTTTCTTTCTGCTATTGTGGTGTCTGCAATAACTATAATGTAAAAGAAATAAGTTGAAAATCCTTTTTGCACAGCATAGTAGGTCAATGAAAGGAGGTTTTTTATGTGTCCTTGGACTGATTTGCTTCTTCCTTCTACTCACCGTTCCTGTGGTTTCTTTTCTTTAGCAAAAAAACCCATAAGAGTAAAGCCAACTCTGTTACTATTTGCTCCTTATTAACTTGGAAGGCATAGAGTTTTGAGTATGTTCTTGTGGTTTTGCTGTGTTTTTAAAAAATATTATCCTGTTGCCTAATTATGACTTAGTAGAGACATTTAGGAATATAAAGAAAAAATAAGTTTCTGAGAAGATGTGTAATATTTGTTTTGAGTTTAGTGAAGTGTAGAGAATGTTCGCATGTCCTTTCCGATTCACTTTTCTGATATTAAATAGAAGGCAGATGTGGACTTGTTCCATTAATTCTCATTTAGATGTTTGAATTAGAAATAAATAAATAAATAAATAGAAGCACACCTGTATTTTGCAACTCCTGAGGCTAAAACCAAGGTAACCTTATATGTATGACAAGAATCTGATTTTTGAAACCTAAAGCTGAATTTTACTCAACTTCCATTAAGGCAATAATAAAATAAATAATGTAATTTATATTTAATTTTCAACTTCATTGTCTTTCAGAGCTTCAACCATGTTTGTTTACAGACAGAACCATGCCTTGCTATGTTGAAAATGTGAAAATTCAATATTAGTGCCTGGTACCTACGGAAACTTAAAATATAAGCAGCTGCATATTGCTCTTTATTGACAAATATTATTAAAACATTGCATGAGATCCAACAATATGTAGGCAAGTCTTGACAGATGAATATGTAACTCAGTGTCAATACACAAGCTTAGGTAGGGATTCTGTACTTGCTAGGCTCAAAACAGGCAGGCAAAATCGATGCAGTAGTTTCTTCGACTTCATATTTGAATTTAAAACAACCTTATTTCCGTCACACCACCTTACTGAATTCTCCACCAACTTCTAGTAAAAAAACAATTAATGAATTACTTCCTTCCTGGGCCCAGGATGTGAAGGCTGCAGCCTGGTTTATTCTGTCTTTGGTACGTTCCCCAGAGCAGCTCTAGGCAGACGACAATGAGGAAGGTGAGCTTAAAGTGTTGGACTGTTGCATTTTTTCAACTCTTGCTGCTGTTTCTTTGGGCCGGAGCTGGTGGGGTGGCCACTGTCACCACTGTGGTAGTGCTGTGCTCCGACAGCAGGGGCTACTGCTGCATTTCCAGCTGGCTCTGACAGCAAAGTTGGTCTGGTTTTTCCTTCCACCTAGCGATTATGGGTCTGACCTACCAGTTGCACTTTGATTTAGCAGTTGCTAGGAGTATAATTTTAAAAGCCAGAAAAGCTCCTTAGAGGCTCTAAGCTTTTAATAACCAGTAAAAAAGCTGAACTGGTAACGGTATTGGTTGTATATGGAGTGCTTGTGACTGTATGGAGAAGCATACTCTCCAATGGAATACAACAGGTCCATGTGTCTCTGAGAACTGTCATCATCCCATCTGTCTGTTATCAAATGCTTTTGCATGCTTTTCCTTATATCTCCTTTTATATGTATGTTCAGATTAAGCTCCTCACTTGGCATAGTTGTGCCAGGAAAGGTTTAGATTGGATATTAGGAAAAATTTCTTTACTGAAAGAGTGGTCAAGCATTGGAACAGGCTGCCCAGGGAGGTGGTGGAGTCACCATTCCTGGAGGTGTTCAAAAAACATGTAGATGTGGCAATTTGGGACATGGGTTTAGTGGGCATGGTGATGGGTTGACAGTTGGACTTGATGATCCTAGAGAAGTTTTCCAACCTTAATGATTCTATGGTAGTTCTTAACAAAATGGAAAACTGACTGACATGAAAAAGAAGCCCTAGATTCAGGGGCTTTTTTGAACTCTTTGAAACTCTTAAGTACTGACCTGCAGCCAGTAAACCAGGTTTAGTTTAACTGTGCATCATTTGCAAATATTCTGTGCCTGGTAATGCTATGATTCAATAGAAATGGTAGTGCTGAGTAAATTTGGCATGTGATATGAAAAGCAGGGGGATTTTTACCCTATCAGCTATATATTTATTATCTAATCAGACCTGGTCTTTTTTATACTCAAGGTGAAAGAAGGTAAAACATAGGTTTGTTTCCTACAGACTTCATTCAGAAGATCTCTCTTTCACAGATTAAGCTGTGATTAATTGTAAAATAGTTACATTTGGCAGTAGTTTAGCTTGTTAGTTTTTTATCCTTAGTTCAAAGTCTAGAATTAAAATAGAGTGATTTACCTGTGTATTTCCTTCTTTGTGAGTGGCTAACTTGGAGTTGGAGATCAATGACAAAAATTTGGAATTGAGGATAAACTGCCTATGAAAACTGATAAAGATGGTTATTGCTGGTAAAAGACCCTTAACTTTTAGTGGTCACAATTCCTTTTGCTATAACTCTTGCACTATCCTTTTTATATCTGGAATGCGGTTACTTATACTGAATAGTGAAACCTTTCTAAAGCTTGGTTCTGCTTTCTGCTTCTATAGCAATGGATGCCCTTGCAAAAAAGCAAGTGCGAATGCAACCTTCTTCTCATTTTCCCAGGCTCTAACTTACCACTTCACAGTAGCCTTCGGAGACTACTCTGAAAGCTTGGTTAATCCAGCTTTGAATCTGTCAGTGTATCTACTGATGGTTGGAAAAATAAATTTTTCTCAGTGACTTTATCTCCTGTCCTTCCTTCTTACAACTGAGCAGTGTAACAAGGAATGATGTACAAATTAACGGCTATATTTTTTTGGACATAAGAAGCAGAGATGTACTTGTCACATGTGCTTCCATATAAATAAGAACACAAGATCCCTAGGACTGTTTTGTCAAATTGTAGGCCAAAACACTGGATCCTGCACTATATCACATCCAAAATTAGTAAAAAAACCGTGACCAGTGATTTTGAATTAAGTGTGCCTCTATACTGAAGCCACTTAAAAACCATACTTCATCTATCCTAAGTATATCTCATTGTCCACTTCAAATCAGTGACCTGACTGGGAAAGCCAGTCCTGGTTTTACTAGATTATCATTCTGAGCCATTAGCAGTAACCCTCAGTACAGTGACCATCATTCTCAAGATGAGATGAAGCAATCTGAGCTTAATGGGACCATGAGCTGACAGTTTCACAAGACTGAAATCTTCTATTTGTCTGCAGTTGGAGACTGTCTGACTGCTGTTAGATTTCTGGGTTTTTAAGTGAGAACTGTTGGGGGTATTTTTCAAGTGAAATGGAAACTCAGTATTTTTTGGTCTCGTTGAAATAAGTCTTGATATTCCAAATGGACTTTTTTTCATGGTTTAATTTTTTAAAAAAACTTATCAACCTATTGTACATATTCAAGATTATGATCATATACTGGGTCTGTGTTGCTAATATTATCTTAATTTTTATTATTTTTTCCAAGCAGCTGTGTATAGCAGGTAATACAGTTTTGAAAGGCTTGAGACTCTTTACAACTTATTTCTTCAAAACCAGCATGGTTTCCTTTATAATGTTCACATTTGTATGTGTATTTTTTCATCTCAACAGCAAATCATCAGCCTTCAAAGGTTTTGCAAATATTTCCTTTGATAAAGTATTTTTGACCCATTTATCACACTCTGTGTGATGGGTGTAGTTTTACCTCCAGAACTGTCTTCTAAGTAAAAGGTACCTTAAAGGATCAGTAGCCCTCCTTCTCCTTTCAAAAAAACAGGTGGCAGCTGCTACGGTTTTTTAGATTCATATCTCTGTTTTATTGGACAAATAAGTATTAAAGCTTCATGTTGCTAAATAAACCACTCAAAGAGTACAGTGCACAAGATTGAAGGTGATGTTTCTATATATATTTTAGAGTGTTTTCTCACCACAGACAATGTATTAAGTTAGAGAATCTGGAGCTGCTTAGCTGGTTATCACTTTTGGACTGCTCTGCTGATACTGAGACTGCTTTGACAGCATAGGGGTGAAAAGACATTATTTAAAACATTGACCTACTATACAATGAATACAAGATGTTTCAGCTGCAGGGCTATTCCAAAACTGTTTGATATGATCTCGTTACTCTAATTCTTGTGAAACTGAGAAGAAATTACTGGAAGCTGTGATCTCTTTTGTGTCTTGGATCTCCCATGAAAATGACTTCTTCAGCCAAATAACTGGAATAGAATGAAGCATATTTATGACAATCTTGTAAGTATTTTCAGTGTGGATGCCTTTTTTTTAAAGATAAACTGACAAGGACTGGTTGTCTTTATAGCCCTCAGATATGGGTGACAAAAATCCCACTTGTTATTGATGTCAGCTCAGGCTTTCCTATAGAAGTGATAGGCAATGTTGAGCAGGCAACACAATTGCTCTATAAGGAATGGTGAAGTGCCATCTAACAATATATTCTCCTGGTAGCTACAGTAGTGTGCTGGCCATTCATCCAGATAGGGTTTTAATGTTCACTTAAGTATCTGCTTTCTGTAGTATGTGTTAAGCATGCAGCGTGCAACAGTAAGAATGAAGGGGAGGTTTTCTGAGGTTGTGTTGGGTCTTGCCCCCTCTTCCTATGCATCCCTAGATAGGAGCACATTAGTCTGAGAGGCTATGTCAGAAGGTAGGAGTAAAGCTCTCACTTTGAAAAAACAACATATTAATAAAGTAAATGAAAAGTGTAATATTCTGGTGAACAAAAGCTCTCCCTCTCATTTTGGCCTTGAAAGCCACAAAAGGAAGTGAAAGACAGCAAGCCCCATAGCACGTAGGTTGTGTAGCTGCCTCGGGTGTTGGCATTGAGGATGTGAGCAGGAAGTCAGCATAGTGTAAAAAGAAATATCTTTTGACCTAAGGAGAAGAAATTAATCCATAAATTCTTAACAAATGCTTTTAGATGTCTTCACTGGTAAGTAAATATATTACTGTGAGTAGACAGAAGTGCTTTGGAATAGTAAGGGTATGGTATGGGTGTCATGATCTTCCATAGAGCTTTTTTCCTTAAGGCAAATATTTTTTTGATATTTAAATGAAAAAATAGTTGGGGATTTATTTACCTAGAAACATTAAAGAGCAAAAAGAAAACAAATTTAAACTGTATTCTATTCTACTGATAATGTTACTCAGAATTAAAATAGCCTTTAAATTCATGCCGGTAGTTAACTGGGATTGATTGTCCATTTCTAAATCATGCATAGAGAAAGTAAAAGTATTTTTCAGTGCGGTTAATCAGGGAGTTATGTGAGCAAGGTTGAAAGTGTTCTGTTCTACAGCCGGGATTTGCTGTCCAGACAGCCAAATAGCTGGTTTTCTGAGGTACTGAGTTTGAGCTCTTCTGAAAAGCAGCTCACTAATTTACAAGTCTAAATACTAGATTTGTATTTTCTAACTTTAGGTCTACAAATCAACAGATGCAGATATATAATTTAAAGGATTAGTTCCGTTAAATACATTCCTAGGTATTGTAGCTATTTTTGGAAATCTGACAAGTACATATCATCTATTAAAAAAATTAAAAATGTTTGCCTGCCCCTTTTCAGAGTGTTAAATTGTTAGAGCAAAATCTAACCTGAGCACATGGCTTCTGCAGACAGCTGAGGTTTCTGCTGCATTGGAAATATGAGGTCTAGAATGCAGTAATTAGAGAAGGTGGTCAATACTTGTTAACGAAGGCAGTGCTTGTGATCTGTCTTTGAAGGAGGAGCAAAGCAATGCTGCCCTTCCTGCAGTGCCTGTTTGACCTGCTACAGCAGCCGCACTCTGCTTGCATCGCTTATCCGTGGAATAACTGTCATGTTTTCTTTAAGAATAAACAGCCTATATTCCAAAAGTGCAGGAAGTAGTTCAAGAAAAATAGAAGACACTTAGTGCAAGGGTACATTTTGTAATTATGCACAGTTACAAGGGTTTGAGATTTTCTGTGGAATTTACAAGCTACAATAGCTGTCTTCTAAGAACAATTTTCACTTTTTTTTCAGTGTAGCTTTGATTTTTGTTAAATAGATCAGTCTAGCAGGATTTTACAACACATAACTTGAAGGAGGGGTATTTAGTCTGTGGGCTGTTTGCTGCTGTGGAAGGATAAATGAAATATTAAGTGTCTGGCAGACAAGCTTTAGACATTCTTCTTTGAATGATTTAAAAAACTCTCTGAGAAGGATCGCTGCCCCATAAGTCCATTAACTGCATGGGATGCTTGTGTAGTAGCTAGGCATGTTACTGCCCTTGAATTTGCATTTTGTCCTCTCCTTTATTTGTGCTGTTCCCATGAACCGTTTTCCTGCTTTTTTTCCTGGGATACCAATTTATAGGAGGTGATCAGAATAGTTGGCTTGTGGCAGTAACCTCCTCTTTATTGGAGCTGTCAGAGTGAGTTCACCAGGATCAAAGATGGAGGAAAGGTTTCTATTAGAAAATAAATCTTTGCATGGTGTTTCTTTTAAGGCTATTCTAAATCTGGCTTAAGTTGAAGAACGTGTCACTGAGGACTCTTGTTATGCTATTTAGTTCCGCAATTACAGAAGAAAGTACCGAAGATGGAAAGCTGCTAATTTTCCCATGAAAGAGGAAAGCTGCTACATTTTTTTGTCCTTTTGGAGCAAGGTAAAAGAAAGAGACCTTCCAGGGATTTCTCTATGAAACATTAGTAAATAATTTTAACCAGTTTTCTTCAAGATAGGTGCGCTGCCATGAGCAAGAAAAGCTAGTACGAAGTTCAAATTCTGCTGCTTCAGTTTATCCTGCTTGTTATGCTTATTAGCATGACTTCTTAGTGACCAAGGGTGTTCTCAGAAACACTTACAGCAGCTTATAAGCATGCTGGGTAAGGTCATGCTATAGTGCAATACTCCCGGAGCGGCTCCGCATAAAGCAATATGTCCCTTCCTTCTGCTGATTTCTGGTCTTCCAGTGTTCCATGAATCCTGAGTTTATCACTTACAAGCCTATATTAAAATATTTTCTTTCTCAATTAAAAATGAGAACAATGACCATTTAAAATCTTACTAGTATTTTAATAGATAAAACTCTTATGAAGTGACTTCTGTCATGACTTGTAATAGTTACAAGATGGTGCAGTGACAGACCACTGGTGCTAATGGTGGGCTTTAGATTTCCAGCCTAATCCTACAGGCATTTAAAACCTCTTTGCTGTGGTATTTACAAGATGCCCACATAAGATTTAGTGGGGTTGAGCTGCTGCTATGTTGAAATAGGTTCTAGATCTGTATTTATCAATGGTTTGCTTTGTAGATGGTATATGTTCTGATGTTTACAGTACTTTACATTTTCTGTGCTAAACTTAGTGCAGTGGGATCTTGATCTTAATGTGGAGGCTTCTCCCAATAAACTGCTGTGCTCATAGATGAAGGTTTATGAATTCTGCCAGGTGGGAGCCATAGGAGAGGGAGTGTCTTTTACACTGCTGCAATTAGGGAGAGAAGAAAGGATAGGTAGTCAAGCTTTTGAGTACACTGAACCTCACTGGGAGAGTCCAAACCAAACCTGAATGTTGCAGTTAGGCTTATTTTTCCCCTTTCTCTCTTTGGTTTGCAGTTCTTAACTTTAAGTGTAGCTGAGGCCTTGTTTGAGAAAGCATAAGGTCAAAGCACAAGTCTTGTATGACTAAAGAATGAGCTATATTGGATCTGTTTGTACTGTTTGACAGATGAAAGGCTTTATTCAGATTTAGATACTTCCTCTATGCTGCCTTGATGGAACCATGAAGTCCTTCTCCTTCAATGGGGCTGTGTGTGCTTTGAAGTAAAGGAGGAAGAAAATGATGCTTTAAACAAGGCATTTCTGTTCCTGTAGGAGTTCTGGGAACATAGTGGAAAGAACTGATGTTCTCAGTAGGAAATAGCATTTTTTTCAAAGGAAAATGTTTGCTTAGAAGAAAGTATATTAAAACTATATTGCTAATTCCAGTCCTGTAAATTTCATAGAAGCCAGACATAGGGGGAGCAGAGGGTGTACAGTTTTGTCTTTGCAAATCTGAAGAACAAACCACAGTTGACTGATATATGTATCATTGTTTCTAAATTAAGTGGTATCTGTTGCCCATTTAAAAAAAACCTTCACATCTTCCTAAACTGCTTCTTGTGTATCTGAAGTAACCAGGACAAACCAAGCCACCTACATTCACAAAATCGTAAAAATGTCTACTTGTGCCAATCCTATACTCACTTCTTTTGTAAACTTTATCAAATAGGGTCTTCAGAATTCTTAGTAAGAAGCACCTGTTACCTCTGGATTCTCTCTCAAAAACTTTCAGCATTATTCATGCATGTGACACAAGGGCCTGCAATGGTCTTGGGTAAAACTGTAAACAGATGTTCAAAGCTATAATGTGAGGGAAAGGAAAAATGCAGGTTCTTTCCAAACACGGACTGTGGGTTTTAAGCAGCTTGTAAATTAAGGGTCCTGTGTTGTACTGGGGATGGTGCTATCTGCTCAGCAAGCCCTTCACAAAAGGCTTGAGCGTTGATTTAGCTGCACGTCTTCCACCCTTTCTTCCATAGATTGTATGCCATCGAGCAAGAAGTGCAGGAGGTCATAGTGCAAGTGGGATATAATATATATGTATGTGTGTTCATGTATGTGAAGGAGGCTGCTGATAGTCATACAGACACGCACCAAGGGAAACGAGTGTATTGAGGTAGAGTGGATTGAAAGAACAAATAAAAGAGAACAGAAAAGGTTATGAGTGATGAGATAGGGTAGTAGGTAGGAAGTCAGGCAGTCTATCAGTTGTTGTTACTGTTTAGAATTAGTTTTTGCCTTTGACATTTGGTTTGAAAGCGAACATATGTATGTTTAGCATATGAGCATATAAATTCAGCAGCTAAATGTGCTCACACACTGCTTATTACCAGAACACAAATGAATCGTGTGGAGCTCTAACATTCTTATCTTTCTAGCAAATTTACACACAATGGGAAATGTGCCAAGCTTGTTTGGCTTTTAGACTTACAGCTCAGTACCTCTCAGTTTCCGTACTTCCCTAGGCTTATGTAGATGGCGTGAAGGCAGCCTGCCTGCTCCTTCTGTGCAGCTGATGGCCCTCCAATCCTACTGGTGGCTTCCTTTCCAGAAATGTAAGGTCAGTAGACTAAGCATGTTTTGTCAAGAGCTCTTTTTTGTTTTCTTCCCCTCCCTCCCCTTTCTTTTTTTCCTTCTTTCCTTCTGATACATTTAATGATCTGGTAGAGAGCTTACCAGATATGGCTTTGTACGAGGCACTGGCTTACTTAACAGTTACTGTTTTTTCCTGGCCTCCTGGGACTACTGAAACTCCTTTTATCCAAATTATCTACTGTAGTTCTTGAAGTCCAGGCCTTGTACTTTGTTGCCTACTGCCATGTTAGATGATATTCATGTGAATTTTTGTCCTTGGTGCTAGAATCATAGAAATAGCTCATGAACATTGTTTTGCATCAGACTACACTGTAACTATGAGATTTGTGGAGCAGAAAGACTGTGGTACACAGCACTGTAACTGCAGTGCAGATTGCTTCTGATAAAATACAGTGTTTATCTAGTGGAGGTTCCCAGTGATCACGTACATATCGCAGAGAACAGCTTGTTCCTTTGTTAAATTTAACTTGTGTCCACTTTAAAAAAAAAAAAGTAAATATTCTTCGGTAATACCTTATCTCCCTGTAATAGTCAAAATGAAACTGATGAGCCAATGTCAGTGTGTGCAGTTAGGCTTACTTTTAAAAGTTCCTTCTTTGTCTTGGCTGTATTCCAGATATGTATGCTTATCTTCATACCTCCAGAAGATACAGCGAGTGTCTGATAGACAACTCTAAACTTGATAAACTTTCTTTGAACTTCTACTCATCTTGACACTTGAACTTTTAAGTATCATTGTTGTATACATGTGTGTTCCAGAGGAAAGGATTGGCTAAGAAACATAGCTTTTGTTAAGCAGGCATTTTAAAACTGACTTGTTCAGTGTGAATGATAATTTTTTTTAATTACTCTTAAATGTAGTCAAGCCATTCTGTACTTACAACAAACCTCTTTGATGTCCTGTTCTGTCTTTAGTTTTGCTCCGTCCCTAGATACGATTCTTGAGACTGAAGTAGGATTTTGAGGTTCCTGTTTTGTGGGCCAGTTTGTTCTGTAAATAGAAAAAAAAACGGCTGGCTGGCTGAAGTATATATCACCTTAGAGATTTGTCTGACCATCACTGAAAGTAACAGCCATGCTGATCACTCAGAAACAGCAGTGAAATACAATAACCATGATTGAATTACTCCTGTTGTGATAATGGTGGAAGGGAATGCTATAAATTAATGAACTGTTAGGTAGCAGTAGAATTCTGCCCCTTTTTAGTATAATGTTTATGGTTTCCAGGGGTTTCTACTTTTTGTCATGCTTGCTATGTAGATACTTAAGCTTTTATACCAATACCTGATAATGGTCATCTAGGCTTCTGGCAAATAATCAACTTCAGTGTGGAGTAGCTCCCCACATACACAGGACACAGGTCACCCTTGTAACTACAAAGGAACAAAATCACATTTACCTTTTCCCTCAAAGCTGATAAATTTTATATCATTTAGTTCCTTCTGGTTCAAAGGAACAGGTAGCAGAACTTCTGACTAAAAGTTTATAGGTTGGAATAAATGTTTCCTGCTTGACTTGAGCGGTTAAAATTAGTGTCAGCTGGTTCTGGGGGTGTTAAAGGACATGACGCTGTGCTTCTGGATCTGGGTTTCTTCCTGCACCTGTCTTTGATATGCTTTTTCCAGTTGATGCCGTATGTGATATATTTGAAACTGCAGTGCAGATGTTATATAATGAATCATTTTTTTTGTTGGTTTGAGCACCTTTACATTGCTTCTTCCTTCTTCCCCCTGTTTGAGGGGGCCCCTGTTAAGCTCTCAGAAATATCGCAGAGGTAATTTGATCATCCTTCACATCACTTTATATATCAATACTATGTCATACAGACAGATTTTTCTATTAAAAAGAAATCTGAAGAGTCATACTTGATAGTTAAGTTGCAAGCACACTGTTATGTGGGGAAAACCTTGATACTTGGTTTTTTTTTTTCTAAAAAACAAAAACCAGATTTAGCCCTTTTAAGTCCCAAAATACTTGGAAGTATGCTCATCCACCAATGCTTCTCTAAAAACCTCAAGAGAGAGCATTACTAAGAACCTTGTACATGAATAATCTTAAAATACTGAGAGAAATTTTATATCTGCTGTCTTCCCAGAAACACCATGCATCACTCAGTAAAAATAGATTTGTGATGATATAGTAGTAGCAACATTCTCAGTCTAGAAGTTGTTCCCTTTGGAGTGGGATGTGTGGAACTGAATTCAGATGGGCACATGGGAGACTGGCAAATCTGTGGGTAGGAATGTGAGCAGGAGAAAAGCAACATTTGTTGCATTTTTGGAATAGCTGCTTTGATGCTGAACCTGGGAAATCGTGAGATGACTTTTAACCAAATCCTTGGTATCCTGGAAATTTGCTCTCTTCTCCATGGAATTTTTCCTTACAAGGTCAGTACTTAAACTCCCCGGTGGCATTGTTTCTAATATACTTTTAGAACAGCTAACTCTTAAAATTTGGCAGAGACAAGCAGCTGCAGCCCTGGAGTTGACTGCTGCTTTCCCCAGCTGGCAAGTTTTCCTGTTGTTTTCCTCTTCCCTTTTGTGTCAGGCAGTTGATGATATTTGTTTGTCCTGTAATGGGAAAGCAGTTTCCTCCATCTCATATTAGAACAAAGTCTGATTTTAATTTTGATTCCTGGTTCAGTTTTTTTTTTTCCTCTCTCATGTAGCATGTGGCACCACAAGCGCCATCCAGAACTGTATGTTTTTCTTGCTTTATAAATATCTGTACATTCTCAAATAATTAATGATTGTTTCCTCCTTGTGCGTTCATAGTCAGTGGGATTATTAATACTATGATTACTCACACAGAAGTCTGCACAGAGAATTAAGGAATATGTTAAGGACAAAAAAAAGTTGTAGAGCCAAAGAATTTGAACTTGGATTTCTTAAGTAGTTCAGACTTACTATCAGACTTGTTCTCTTTTGTCATGGAGTTTCTGACACTTTAAATTCTCTATGTAGAATGTAATATAGTAATTCCTTCATTGATTCCTGTTTGGATTAGAATGTTTTCCAGGTTTTGTCATGGATAGCTTTCTGTTTTCTTGGTTCAAAGCATTTTGCAGACAAATGCAGATTTATTTTAAGCTGTTTGTGCACTTGAATGTGTGGAGGACACAGCGGTGTTGTGAGCTTCCTTCTTTGAAAAGGATTAACATGTCCTGTGCTCTGTTCTAGATTTTAGTGGAGCTCATTTACCTCAGAGAAAGTGAAGCCACCTTTCTGAATCAAAGAGATTATTAAACTAACTTTCACGTGTTTTCTATTATATGATCTCTTGTCTAAGATTAATCTCTCTGTTGCCCCAGAGTACTCCTGTAGGTTATTCCTCTCTACCCAAAATAAACTAAGAATTAATAGTTAGACATAAGTAAAAATTCCAAATGAGTGAAAAAGAGTCCAAATTAGTTTTTTTGGACTATACAAACTATATTGTTTTATGGGATATTTTAGCAGCTGTGAGTATTGTTACTTCCCAAATTGATGCTACATGTGTTTTTCCAGGGAATTTGCTTATGACTTTGGCTAAGGTCCAAGGTGGTGGTGTGCTTCATCTGTGGAAATTGTCTGCAAACATATTTTTTTGTGAATACTGATAAATTGATATCATTGTTATTTATGCTTCTCTGCTTCTTCTTAATCCTGCCTCACCCTCTGAATAAAAATGATGTTCTTGTGGTACTTTAAATTATACTCAGAATAAGGCAATTTGCACGGTGTTAAAATGTGGTATTTGAGCTTGGAGGAGGAGCCACCTCATCTCGCTGCACTTACATTTTTGGAATGTTGCCCTTTGGGTAGGGACAAGATGGTCAGACCCATTCTAGGGATGGCACTGGCTCCCAAAGCTCTGGAGGACACTGGTCAATTGATAGACCAGAAAAATCACAGTTATTGCCTGGAAGACAAAGGAGAGGAATTCCCTTTTTTTTCTGGGTTAACACTGAGGTTGGTACTGTTCCATATTGTCATAAAGTACCTGGACACTGGAAAGAAGGGCATCTTTGGCAGGTTTGTGGATGATACTGAATGGGGAGCAATTGGTATGAGTAGGGTAGGGATGCTTTTCAGAAGGACTTTGTCAGGCTGGAAAAATGGTCTGAGAGAAACCTTATGCAGTTCATCATGGGCAAACGTAAGTTTTAATACCTGGGTTGGAAAATCTCTGTGCAATAGTACAGGCTGGTTGTTGAAGAGCAGTGCTGCAGAAAAGGACGTGGGGAGCTGATGAAGAAGAATGTGAGTCAGCAGTGTGCCCTTGTGGTGAAAAGGAACCAACTGCAGCAGGCCAAGGAAAACGAGTCTTTCAGTCACCTTTCTGCAGCTGTCAAACCACATCTGGAGTGTTTTGTCCAGTTCTGGGCTCCCTGGTGCAAGGAAGATGTTGATGAACTGGGGCAAGTCTGGTTGGCTAAGATGCTAAGATGCTAAGAGCCTGACAGAACTGCGTTCATCCAGATGACACCTCTAGGAAGTGAGTTACTACTATTTTCTGTCACCTAATTGGGATGTACAAAGGTGATAGCAATGACTTTTCTCAGAGATAAACAATGTTAATACAGGAGGCAAACAATGCAACTGCAACAAGTGGAATTCCAACTACACATCAGAGGAAGAAAAATCTGGCATCAAGGTGATCAAACACTGGAAGACTTGCCCAGAGGGCCTGTGGGATCTCCATCCTTGGAGGCTTTTGGAGCTCAACTGCCAAGGCCTTGAGCAACTCAGTCTAAGCTGGCCCTGCTCTGAAGAGGACATTGGACTAGGTGACCTTAGAGGTTCCTTCAAAACTAAATTACTGTATGAGCTGAGGTAGAGTGGAGAGTGGCTTGAACTGGATGGGGTCAGGCAACACTTGTTAGTGATCTGCATATGTTCCTGTAAAAGGGTAGATGCCTGACTGGTTAGCTGGAAATACAAATGGCCCAAAGCATACAGACAGTTTCATTTTTATTTTTTTTTCTTACTCCATTCAATAATATGCGCTAACACTTAGGGCAGTGACTGTCTTACAGCAATATGACAGTATGAAAATATATATTATGAGAGGGGCCTCGCTGAAGAAGCCCTTACTGAAATAGTCTTTGTCATTGGCTGCTGTACTATGTAAGGCTGATAAAGTAGTTGTGTTTGCCTCCTACAGAAAAGAAAGATGCACAGACTCCTTTGTCTTGGATAGCAAAAGGAACCATGCAGAGTGTTGTGGTTGTGATTCATGCTCCCTCTAGTCCAGTACGTTTAGCTGCAGGAACTTTTCTCCTGTGGATGATTTTCCCTGTCTTCAATTTGTAAGGAAGTTCTCCAATTATATAATCATTGAATATATTATATAATATGTGTTATTCTATCTTGAGACATAATACTTAGTCTTTTAGTTAATAAGATCATCTGTCCTGAAGGAACCATAGACTTATATAAAATTTCTCCTGGAACAGTCATATTTCATTTTCCTTCTATGTGTCCAGGTACATAATAAAGTGCCAGATAAGATGATAACATGCTCTATGATTCACATCTGGCAGAAGTAGAGTCCTCAAATGGGAGCAGCAAATACTCATGTCTGTTATAGCTGGGCATTTAGTGGCCTGAGTTTTGAATTGATTGCCCTACTTCTAGCATCTACTTTGAAAGTCTTTTTATGAAAATATAATCATACAGACAAATAGTTTCACTTCTGTAAGGGATAACATGTCATCATTTCCACCCAGTCACCCACCCACCTACCCATCCCCAGTCAGTCGTAGCAATTGATAGGAAGGCTCAACAATCTATTCTGACAAATGCCTAGGAAATGTCACAACGCCACAAATATGTTTGAGTCCTGCACAGAAAAGATCAAAGAAGTCCTTGGAAAAGGCAAAGCTGATGTAGGTTTCTTTGTGATTTGTAAAGACTTCTTTTTTCTTTTTTTGAAGATTTGAGTGTAGAACATGGAGCTCTTCTGGCTGCAGTATGTCTTTCCATGTGCAACTGAATTCAAAGTCAGGATGGGGATGTCCTAAACAAGAAAAAAGATTAGGAAGCAGCTGAAGAATAAGTAGCAATGTTTGCACTCTATAATGGTGAGTCAGAGTCATGAGTGCACATGGCCTTTGCCTTGGAAAAATGCAGGGCTGCTGCTCAGAAGCTGCAATAAAGGGAGAGGGACTCAAGTGTAAGTGGGTGTGTTTTTCTTTAAACTTATGATGTCATTAATCACCATTTATCACTTCTGTATTTAAATACAAATTTAAAAAACCTCAGTGTTTATTTGCTGAATAGTAATATAAAAGAAAGGTTTTGGCATGAAATAAGACCTTTTGTGCTTCTTAATCTCTCTGAGCTATTTTCAGCTTACTTAGTTCTTACTACATGAAAAAGTCTTGTGTGCTGATTAATATAATTTACTGTTTTAATTCAGAGGGACACATGCAGAATGTGCAAGTGTAAGGACAATCAGATGTTGACAACCTGATGTGATCTGAACATGATTACTAATAACTTTGCAGGGCTTGGCTTGTTTATAAACTTAAAAACAAACAAGCAAACAGCTTCCCCCCTCCCCAAGCCCTCACCTCCTCTGAAGTGAAAACGAACTTCTGTGCTTATGTGTATATCAGTGTTTTTTAGCTGCCTCTCTTTTTCTTTGGCTTTCTTGCTTGTGAGTCTATAAGCCAAATGATGGACTGGATGGGCATCTCGATTTTTTGTTATCAGAATTTTCTGTTTCAAGGAGTCTTTCCCCGCCCCACCGTTGGCTCTCTTACTGAAATTCAGTGTTGAGTAGATGAGTCTAAAATTCTGCAAAGCCACTGTTCTCAGAATACCTGGGAGTTTGTCCCTTGGCTGTGGTGTGAACATGGAAAATTCCTCTGAATGCGTATAACATTTTTGCTTGATTTGAGTTAGAGGTTGGTAGTCTTCCTAAAAGTCTGCCCTTGGCAGACTTTAGTTTCAATATTCAGTGAAGATATATGCTGTTGGAGGGGGGAAGGGAAAATAACAAGAATGTTTGCCATCATGTACTGTACTTATGTAGGCTTCTTGTGGATCCCAGGAGATAGGACTTCTCAGATCTTTCTGCTCCCAAATCTAAACAACATAATCCATCAAATCTCCAGAGAGACTGCCGGAGAAGACAGTAAGGCTTCTTGTAGTTTACAGTGTCCTCACAGTCTAAATAACTGTGAGTAGAGTGTCTTTTGACTATTTCCTCAGTGTTTCCTGAGCTCTTGGTGAAAACAAAATATTTGATCTTTCTTTTTTAAATGAAATACTGAGCAAACTCTCCCCCTGTCAATAAGCAACATAGGTGTTTCTAGCTGCCAGCTGCTGGTTTAGAAGGAGGTCATAAATGTACAGGATGTATTGGGTTGGCCAAAAAGTAATTGCAGGTTTGTTTTTTTTAATTAATAGTTGGACATACATGTCTCGAAATGTAACTAACTACATTTTAAACCACAAATTCATGATGTACCTTGACAGCTGACAGTTCAAGCTTGTCTTAGAAAAACAAAGTGCATGATTTCATTAACAATTTTTTATTTGGCATGGATTTCAAGATGGAAAATGAAAAGGAACATTTTTGTCATATTTTGCTATATTACTTCTGAAAAGGAAAAATACTATATGCAAGGTCATTAAAAATATGTGATGTGGATGGTGAAGATGCCTTCAAACTACAGCAGTGTCAGAATTTGTTTGCTAAATTGCAGTCCAGAGATTTTGATGTTAAAGGTGCACCACGCTCAGGAAGACCAGTTGAAGTTGGTAACTATAAAATAAAGGCATTGATCTGATGCAATTGGTATTTAATGACACAAGAGATTGCTGATAATCTTAACATATCGTAATTGTGCATTGAAAACCATTTAAGCAAGTTGGATATGTTAGGAAGCTCAATATTTGGGTGCCACATGGGCTCAAAGAAATTAATCTCACTAAGTGTGCTGACATCCACAATTCTCTCTGAAATATGAAGATGATGATCCATTTTTAAAACATATGATAACAGGCAATGAAAAATGGATAATCTACAACAGAGACGAATTAAAAAGATGGTGAACCAAGCATGATGAACCAGCTCAAAGCACTTCAAAAGCAGATATTCACCAAAGGAAGGTTATGCTGTCAGTCTGGTGGGATTTCAAAGGCATTGTGTATTTTGCATTGCTTCCGAGGAATCAAGCCATTAATTTGGATGTGTACTGTTGTCAACTGGATGAATGAAATTATACCATCAAACAGAAGCAACCAGGACTGGTGAATTGCAAAGGTGTTGTGTTTCTCCATGGTAAACCTAGACCACGTAAAAGTTTGTTGCTGCTTGGATGGGCTGTGTTACCACATCCAAACTTGGCCCCATCAGGCTACCATTTCTTTTGTTCTTTACAAAATGCCTTGAATGGTAAAACCTTCACTGCTGATGAGAATATCAAATTGTTCTTGGAACTGTTTTTTGCTGAAAATGATAATAACTTTTTTGAGCATGGAATCGTGAAGTGGCCTGAAAGATGGCAAAAGGTAATTGAACAAAATGCTTAACACAGTTTTTGTTTCCCATGAAAAATTCACCTTTCAGTTTCCCAGAAAAAAGTGCAATTATTTTTTGGTCAACCCAATATACTGCGTTCAGAGAAGCACACTCATGGTCAGTTTGGCAATCTTCTACTGCTTCTGCATTGAGTTAGTTGAAGTATTTATAGACTTTTTTAGCATCACTTTAGATAAAGCACAAATGTAGGTGCTTTTGTTTTGACAACTGAGTGTCTTAAATTTGGATGTTCTAAATTTGTGAGTTGAGGAGTGGATGCATTTTGGAAATAATTTGTTTTGGATCATGTAGGACTGAGATAAAAATCTATTCTGGGCTGCTCTGTCTCCATTCTGTATCTTCCAGGTATGAATGTTACAACTTATTAAAGTCTGTACTTGTTATGGAATAGAGTGACTGATTAATAGCTGAATCTGAAACCTGTTAGACTAGAGATTTTTGCTACATCGTGTCTCATCATAGTATGAGATTGCCTTGAAATTAGATTACAGTTTACTGAAGAAATAGAAATAGGTTTGAAGAGGAAAAAAATCAGTCTTACAGTGGAATCTTAAGTATTTGTTATAAAAGGCATAATGTACATTTAAATAAATGACAGTGTAATGTATGGTACAATGCTGCTGTATTCTAGGTAGTTGTGGTCCAGATGAATAAGTGCTCTTTGTAGACTGTAGGTTGCAGTTCCTGCTGATGACAGCAATCACTCCTAATGGTTATAGTGCTGAAAAAAAGTAACTCTGCCAAATGAAAAGCAGAATTTTTGTTTCATTCATTTCTGTTCAGCTATCACTTCCTTCTGTAACCTGAAATTGAAGGAAGAAAAACTGCCTGAAAATTCACTGTGTCTGCTGTTAAAGTTGTAGGAGGTTGGTAGGAGTAACATGACCAAAAAGATTAATAGTTATAATTCTTCATGAGCTTTGAAAAATGATCTTCAGGGCTTGAAGGAGAGGATAAGGAGGGTTTCTGGGTGAGATAGTGGACAGCATTACAGATGACGATGATTAAACTCTATTTTTTCCTGGGAATGCTGAAGATCTTAGTCCAGCTAGTAGTTAAGAGAAAATGAGAGTGTTGTTGACTTCTGCTAGTAGCATCAGACGGCTTTCTAGTGAAGAACCATTAAAAAACAGTTAATGAATTCATTAGCTGAACTGTCTGGCTGCACTGAATTTTTTTTTCTCTTAAATTAGGCTAAGGTAGGTGTAGTGCATGCATTTGATGATGTAGTCTTCTCACAGCCATCTTCCCAGGATGTACTAGGCATATCAATTATGCTTCAGGGCTGAGCATTGGACTGTAGCATCTCCTAGTATTTGTTCCATTCATTTATTTCTGGAACTATCTTATTGATCATTAAATGACAATTTTCTGAAGTCTAACTTCTTACATTTCATGAAGTAATAGTGTGGTAGACACATGCTCCACTCTTTTTAGCTCATAGTGCCTCCTGTTTTAAAAAATTAATTTGAGGAGGAGGTACCCCAGTGGGTGTCACTGGAGTCTTCCTAGCACAGCTGTTTGTGAAAAGCACTGTTTTGCAGGGACCCTTAGCACGTATGGGGCAATTCATCCTGACTTGACTTTTATTATTTTGTTTTGCTGCTTTGCATTATGGTTTCATCTTACTGTTATGAAAGTCAACAAAGTCTTCAGTAGTTTCTCAGAGTAAAAGAACACCAAAAAATGCAAACTCCCAAAACCACTGTAAAAGATTTAATCTTTTTATTTGCATAATTTTGTCACTTTTTTATGATTTCAAACTTTTCCCAATGTGTGGGCTGCGAAAATCTTTTGTGTGGCATCTCAGATTTGCTATAATTATGCTTTTGTTGCCAGGAGTTGCTACTTCTAATATATTGAGAGATAATGATACTGTCTGTTTTTTCAATTAATGTTTTTCTACAGCTGATGTCTATAAATTGTGCTTATAAAGGGATTCACACATGACAACTTCAAAGGAAGATGACTGTCTGCAAGAGGCAGTTACACACAGTGGTTTGTGTTGCGCCTCATGTCTTTGGAAATCAGTTGGAATAGATGTGCGCGCTCTCTATTTTTTTTTTTTCCCCTGCATGTAACATACCTAAAATGTGCAGTGGTTTTTAATGGACTTCTAAAGAATCTGCATGGAGCGGATACTGTGACAGGTGGGTATCTGGCTGCCTAGAAAACTTTTTGAAGAAAGCTGCTGGCATCATCTCTGCCTGATGCCATGGGGTTTTGTCATAAGGGTTCATTACAGTGGCATGCTGGAAACTGTTGAGTCTTTTATACTGCCTGAAAATTCTCCAGTATCTCTTCAGTAATGTGACAGTCAATGCAGAAAAGAGTCAGAAGGTTTTGTCAGCCAGTGCTCACGTGTTTCTCTGCTGAATTTTGCATGGTTCAAATAGGTAGCAGGAGAAAGCTCGCAGGCCTTCAACTGAAGTTGGTTATAAAGACCACAAAGATGAGAAGCAAAAATGGAAAAGCACCAAATGCAAATTACAAGATTGTCATGTTTGAGCTTCCTAGTACTGGAGGATAAAAAATAACTCACTACTAGACAATTTAGTGCTATGAAAACGGTAGCAAAACTACAAGTGGAAGCAATTTACACAAATCCTTTATCTGAATTTATTGGTGTTTCTAGTTCTTTACAAACTAAAACACCAGACTGCTCTTCTACATTGGGTGACAGTCTTTCTGCATTGCCAGAGCTGCCCGTTATTTTCTTAAGAAGTGAGGGTTCTTAAATGGTCTTAAAGATGTGACTGGAATATAGTTTATGTAATGTGGAATAGAACATAGCTATAGATTTCTCCATATTGATGGCAGTGAGTCAAGTGAATCTTGACCTGTAAGGATTTTATTTCTTTTTAAAGAAACCTTTTCTCTGACTTAAGTACCTACTCGCACAATCTGCTGTTAGTATGTGTTGAAATATTTCTTGTTGCTTATTTCCTGAGCTATGTCAGTAAGTTACGAAATTCAGGACTTCCTTTTTTTATATAATGAGTTGATAATACTCATTCTGTGCCCAGTTTAAGGACTGTCTCCTAGAAGGGTAGAGTTACTTGTACGAAAACATTGGAATGTAAGATTTCTGCTCGCAGTAATGACATTCCTATATAAGGCATGGGTGGCTGTAAGTAGACCTCTTCTTTTTTGCCTGTTTTTTTAATAGCTTACTGTTTTTGCAGTAAATTTATGGCCTGTGGGAGAGTCTCAGAAATATTTGAAAATAGATATACATATTTTTCTCATCTTGGCCTGTAGTTGATGTGCTTACAGATCTTTTAAAGAATTAGTAGATGACAGAAGTCATATAAGTTTTTTAGTATCCTGTTATCAAACTTTGCTATGCAGGAGTGCATTCTGTAGTCTAGATCTATTTTTTCTACTAATATCAACAAGAAAGCATGTTTCTTGCTGTCACTGAGGAAGGAAAAGTAATCTGTCAGCGTCCGAGGGCAGTTGCACTGCACTGAATTCTCATGGCTTGGATGAGCAGCAGCAAAAGCAAAACACGAGTGTGTTGATCCAATGCAGCTATCCCTGCAAAGAGAAGTTAGTCTTGTGACCTTTGTTACAGCACACTATGGATTTGTGTTCAAATTTGAACTTATTTTTAGACACTTTCCTAGCCTTTCCTTCCATTTTTCTGTCACATGCAGTCTGAGAATAGTGATGATCTTTGAGACTATGGATGGGAGGTAAGTGATGTATGTCAACACAGCCCACCCACATCATTAGCTAACTGTGCATCACCACATGTTCCGTTTTCTTCAAAGTGAATTTTAGATAATACTTGTGTCTACCAGCCTGCCTATGTTCTAGCTGTTTCAGATGTAAGTACAGGCAGACTGGGTGGAAAGTATTTCACTGTAGTGTATATTTACACTATATATCCATATTTGAACTATATTTTATTACTTGAGAGACATAGAAATGCTGTTAATATTCATCCCTGTTTGTACTGCATGGTTTTGACTCAATGAGCTCACTGGTGCTTATAGCAAAGACAATCAAAATTTCAAATGTGTTTCCAAAATTTTATTTGTGAGCCAGATCAGTTTATTAGTTCCACTTTATACGTATATTATGTCAGACATTACTAATTTCTCAGAATGTGTAAGAGTCTTTCTTTGTAGGTATGTCTTTTTTCCTTATACTTATGTGTCTCGAGTACTTCTGCAGTTAAAGACAAACTATGAAAAGTCTAGATCTTTCAAGGTATTGGAGTGACCCACGTGCTAATATCCTTCCCTGGCCCCTTGTAGCAAAAGAATAAAATCCTTGAAAGTTGGGGCTCCCTCTTTGTTGTATTGTATGTTAATAATAGTAATACAAGTCTCCATTGTATTCTTACTGTAAGCGAAATGCTGTGCAGTAATAGGCTATAATGGGCCTATTACCTATACTGAAAATAATCTGAAAAAGAGCTAACCTGTGGCGTTATGCTGTATGTCTCAAATGCCATGTATCTGTCATGGATCCACCTGGAAGCTCCAGCTGTGACCAAGACCCCCAGTACTCATCAGACTGTTCTAAAAACTCTCTGCCAAAACCTTCTTTTTTTTTTTTTGACAGCTGGTTCTTCATTCTTGTGGGAGGAGACAGACTGCAAAGATAACTTTAAGCCAAAATATGTACTAAATAAAACCAGGAATATTTTGGGTGACTCCAGTGGAATACATAGCTTCTGTCAGTCTAAGTGGTACTGTGAATTTGGGTTGTAAAAAACCTAACTCACTTGTTTGAGCTGGCTCAGGAGAGAGGTAGGTGGAAGTTTTAGGTTTTGTTGGTGCAGTCTTGACAGCTACCAGCGAATCCTGTGATGCTGCTTTTCCTTCCTCTTGGCAGTGGAGCTGTCAGCTGTGGGCATGGATGGGGCATGCTCCACAATTGCCTGATCAAATACCTGAGCCTAGTTTCTTTAGACTGTGTACTGTTGGGTGGTCTGTTGACCTGACCTGCTGAAGGAGCTTCAGGCTAGGGAAAAGGAAGGCATTTTGTAAAGTTAATCTGTTGATCAGTCGGAAAACTGTTGCAGACTGCTCATAAGTGTTTGTGTTGGTTCTAACACAGGTGTTTCTAGATCTTAGAAATCTGGGGCAAAGCGGTGTCTGCTGTGTTTGGGGAGGAATTTAAATAAAATCAGTGTCTGTTATGTGAGTGGGTCTGCTAAATACATTTTAAGAATTTTTCTGCGTTCTTTGCCGCTAATAGGTTAGCCACCTGCAATGGGCTGAAGCACAAGGATGCTGATGTAATATTTAGTATAGCTCAAATATCACCACTCCTGCTGTTCCTCAGATTACCTCTATGAAGCATAAACTTAAGTTCTGGAGTTACAACAACTTTTTTCTCCTTGAGTTTAATTGATGAAGTACAAGAACTTCTTGTGTCTGCATGGAGGAGACTAGCACAATGAATACCAAAAACATCTTGTATTATTCTATGGTAGCATGGTTTCTCTACATTCCCTTACTCTCCTGCTGTTCATGGTTTTTATTAAAGGATACTTTACAGAAGAGGGAATGTACAGGCCATTCTTCTTCCAGAGACACCATTTCTGTCTTTTGTTTACAAGTTCTGTCTGGAGTTGTCCAAGCCAGGGTAGAAGAGCAGTCCTGCGGTTCCCATCCAGACTTCTCAGAAACTCTTTCGTAAAGCCTAAAGAGAAAGGAAAGCCCCAGGGCCACAGTTCCCACCCATGTGCTACTCTGATGTCTATTCTGCTTTCATTGGGATCTTAACTGGGAAATAAAGAGCACAGAGAGGAGCCCCTGGGGTTAGGCTCTCCCCCAGAGCTGGATTTACTCTTGCATTGCTCAGAACCACGTCCAAAGAGCTGTCTGTGATCTCTCTTTGAGCTTTACATGTCTGAGCTTTGGCTGACTCAGCTGTCAGATGCTGAGTGTCAAACCTAGGAGGCTGCTGCTTTTCCATGGAAACGCTCTGTGTGATTACAGAAATAATCAGGCATGTCTGGTGGTTGCTGTGCCCTATTGTTGGGTGCTTCCAGACACTGAACTGAATTGTCCTACCTTGACAAACTGAGTTTTCAGCTAAAATTGAGGTCTGCTTTTGTCATTCCTCTTGCTTTTTTTTTTTAGCACAGGTGAGTTGAAGAGCATTAATGACACAATTTATTCTGCTGTTGGAATGTAAGCTCTCCCTTTCTCTCTGTTGGTGCACATCTTCACCCTTCTGCATCTGGGTGGGTACAACCAATATGAGCTGTCTCATGCCTTGTATTGCCTGAGCTGCAGTATCCTCATCAGGGAGACTGTACTACTGTACATTCTCCTTAACAACTTTTCTGTGCACTATGTTTTACTATTAACATAAAAATAATTGAGTACTTACAAACAAATCATGTTAACTAACTGTTTCTTTGCGATCAGCAATTTCCAAGTGTATTTTCTCTAGCAGAGAAAGGAGTTTGAATCTTGGGTCTCTGTATTGACGGATTTTTTTGAAATGACATTTTGCATAATTTGCTTCAAAATTTTATTAAACAGTGCTCCTGACTAACTTTAGATATGCTTTGGTGTTGGCTCTAAGGAAAAAACAATGTCCTTTTCTACAGGCATTACTAACTTGGAGGCACTACTGATACAACTCAGTGGGAGAGGTGCTATAACATATTTGGAAACTAGAGTAATTCCAGATTATGGAATAAGTGTTTCAGTATATTGGGCTGGTGCTGTTCCTGATCTGAAAATAATTATCTTTGGAGACGTAACAGTAAAAATCTTGGGTTTCCTACTTCTGTAAGGAATTTAATTTCATAGCTTGAATATCATTCTGGAGGACTGCCTATGAAAGAAGGATAACTTTCAGGCTTATACACCAAACAGGTCTCTAAGATGGCCTGGTATGAGCTCTGTCCATGTTTCTTTATTATCCTTTAAAGATAGTTGCCAAAAATAAACGGTTTCCACAGAAACAGCTGTTGTAATATTGGAGGAATGATTGCTGCAGTGGATGGAGACAGTCCATGTCATTGAACTGGTGAGTGAAGGAGATAGCTCGTATCCCTGCTACAAATCCCTCTTGTGTAAGCAGTTACAGTTTGGAAGGGAAAGTTTTATCACTCAAGACATTGATGTCGCTTAGTCAAATAGCGGCCGTAAGAACAAGAGCAGAAGAGAAGAGCCTTTTCTCCCATGCCCAGCACACATGTTCTCCCAGCCTGTGGAGGCACCATGTGAAAGAGGAAGGAACTCCATAGTCTTGTTTCTTGTGATGCTGAGGAAGCATGTGCAGATGCAAAACTGCGGAGTCTGAAAACACTTGAGAAGAAAGGTTGGTGCAAGTCACCCAGATGTGAGGTCTCCATTTGCTTTATATCTACAGAGGTGCTGCTGAGGAAGCACTTACTTTCTGCAGGGCTTTAATTTGTTGTTTTCTTTCTACAAAGTGCAGTGCTTTTTAATGTAGGAAAACAGCCAATTGAGGTAAGACTGGAAGAGCATCTCTGTCATACAGATGGCTCTTAAAGAATGAATGTGTCTATGCTTATCATAAAAAATGTTAAATCTTGTAATTCTGGACAAGTAAGAGGAAATTTTGCAAATTTAAATCCTTACAATTGCTTACAGAATATTTTTCTGATAGTCTTAAAAATTTAGACGTCCTGTTTTCCTTGAAGTGAACTTCCTCAATACCAGATGGTATCAAGTTAAAAGAAATACACGTGTATTATATTGAAGCTGCTTTCTTTTTGGACACAAAGGTGGTACTGTAATAGAGCAAATCAATGTCTCATTGTATTGCTTATTGTATAATAGTGGTTTATTGTATCTCTGGCAGTAGCATACAGTTGGTACAACTGTCAGGAATTACAAGGTTGTTTTAGTGGAAGTCCAAAAACAGGTACAAGAAATAGGGAGAAGTTCAAAACCATGCGTATGTGAAGACTGGCGTTGGTGTCATAGTTTAAGGCTGGGCCACTCAAACCAGGACATTCAGTTACTTAGATGCTGTGGTTAGCTTTATAAGTAAAACTTTCAAATCTGATGCAGAGAATGGAGACTGACTTCTGTCAGTATGACTTATTCTAAACTCATATAACTTGTTTTGAATTTTTAAACGGTCATCACAAAAAAAATATCCAGTTTGAAAAAGATACATCTCTAAAGTCCAGTTTGAGTCCCCATCAACTTGTGTAAAATACTTGGTCTTTCAGATAGCAGCTGGGACTGTAAAAAGCTGAAGCTCATGGTGTCATTGTTATAAAAGGCAATCTCTTCAATGGAATAAATTAATGAGATGGGATGTCAATATGTTGTTTATTGTTCATTAATATCTTCCAGCTAAAACCAATTTATTCCTAAGCTTCTATCTGGCTTAGTCTGGGCTGAAGAATAAGAGGAGTTGGCTAAGATTTGTTGTTTGGTTGTTTTGTTTTTTCTCCTTCTCCAGCTCTCTTCACAAGTACTTTGGATGTGCTGTTTTCCTTTCTCCTTTTCAACGAGTTTGAATAAAACATTTATCGCATACACAGAAGATACTTGTTTAGTGTTGCTCTATGTAACTTAGCTATTGCTTCTGCCAAAATTTGTAGTGCATCCCATTGCCTCTTTCTTTGTGTGATGACTACTCCATGTAACTTATTTCAATTTTTGTGTTGTATCTGTTTAAAATCAGACTGAAGAATTAAAGAAATTCAAAGTAAGAAGCTGAAATGGATTCTCACTGTGGTTGCCCTTTATTCTGCTAGCAAGCCTCCTATAATGAGTACAGCTAGTACTTGTTCAAAAGCAGACAGTCTAGGGGGTTTTGCCAGTGTCTGGGACAGGTTTTCCAACACTAGAATTGCTTATAAAATATCTCAGTAAACAACTTAATTTTTATTATTTTTAAATACAAAGTTGGAATTAACATAAATGTAGCAAATTACTTTGTAGGAGGTCTCTTTCATGGAAGGGAAAAAAAGAAGACTAAAACTGAACTTGAATCCCTGTAATTTTGAAGTTGGTCAGTTTGCCAAGAATTATAATTGCTACAGTTTTTTTTTTCCAGAAATGCATAAATACATAAAATCTATTAGTATATTAAAACTTAATTTCTGAGCCGTGGTTTTTATTTTTAAGAGGCAAAACAAGAAATGCAATTGATGTGTTTCATAATGCTTAAATGCTGAAAAGTTTTCATTATTAATGATTGGCAAGTTAAATAGGAAATTGGCTTCCTTCCTTACATTATTTTACCCATGTTGCTGATGGTTGATTAGGTTTGGTGTCTGTAGTTGGTTA
Organism: Mesitornis unicolor; assembly: GCF_000695765.1. Lineage (NCBI taxonomy): Eukaryota > Metazoa > Chordata > Aves > Mesitornithiformes > Mesitornithidae > Mesitornis > Mesitornis unicolor. The sequence continues at coordinate 26,546 of NW_010174157.1, read as the reverse complement.
AGAAATTTTTGATGATGTAAAGACTGCTTATTTAGAGGAAGAAAATAGATTGAAATTAGCAGCATGAGTCAGAATGGATCAGCTAGGATCTACTAGCCCTAGAGAGGAAGTTGGCAAACGTGGCTTTGGTCCCGTGCCTGTCACTGATACCCTCAGTGCCCTTTGATCTTTGTGGGTCCCGTCCAAAGTTTGGGTCCTCTTTAGCTGCCACACTTTCCATGGCGGGGATTTTTGTACGGCTTACAGATACTCAAGTCCTGTCAACAATGATCTGAGGGGCTTCCAGTGTTAATGCACTAGCAGTTTAATAGTGGTGTCTTTTACCAGTGTAAGTAAAACTTCACTGTGCTCACATTGAAACAAAACTAACTCCCTTATGCAGTGAGGATGAGGGAAACTGAAAATTGGGGGGTGAGGGAGTGTGGGTAGAAAAGTACTGAGCTCTGTGCCTCAAGTCATGCACACCAGTGGGCGTTTTTGTGATGGTGGGTTCCCAGCACAGGGTTTTTCAGTCTTTTACGGGAAAAAACACTGCCCTGCAGGACCAGCTACAAGATCAAAGGTGCTATTAAGGGAGCAAGGAAACCATTTTCCCTTCCTCAAAAGAGTAATTCACCAGACCTAAGTTAGCATGTAGGAACTTGAAGTTCAAATTTGGCTCAGCTTTAAGTAAAATTACTCACGTTTTCTGACACGCTGTTAGTCATAAGCACTGCATGATTTTGAGAGTGAGGGAGAGAAAGTTTGAATGCGTCAACAGAGTCAGTCCATGGACTACCGTGCTGTGTGTGTTTTCATATCCAACTGTTAAAACCTTTATTTTGAGACATGGTCCTGTGCAACTCATCAGTGTTTAAACCCCTAATATATTCTTCCAAACTCCCTTTATTTTGCTGATAAGATCATTATCATTTAGTCTTGAAAAGCTACTTCCTTCTCCCCTCCAGATAACGCTGGTGGAAATTTTGCTGAGTTGGTGCATGCTGTCGGTGTAGGTGTGTAGCTGGGCAGGATCTGGCCGGGTGAGAGCAGTAGTTTTAGGGCACAGCTTTGATGCAAGACACAGCTTTTCCAGACACGCCCCCCTCGGCAGCCTGGCCGTACAGCAGAGAGACAAGGCGGTTTTCCCTGCTGCTGAATCAGCGTTGGTCTTGGCAGACACAGGAGCAGCTAAGCCTGACAGAAGCCCTAAGACGAAATGCAAGGGTCTGTGCAGTTTGTGTTAAGGAAAACGCAGGTTGGGAGATGATAGTATTCTTGAGGGGAGCAATTTAAAGGTCTGGGAGACAGAGATCAGGCAGCAAACATTCACATCAAGTTGCAATCAAACCCATTCAGGAGAAATAAGCTTGCTTTCAGAAAATCTTTTTGTCAGGGGGAAAACCTGAACCTCAGAACCCTCTGTTTTAGTAGTAAATGAAAACTCTCGGTAGCTTCACCTCCATCCTAGCATGCATTTTACCCTCCTTTCCCCCCTGGTGTGACCTGGGAATAGGCAGCGTCAAGGTTAAACCTGGTTGCAAGCTTCTGTTAAGGTGCTGTGCCTGCTGGCGAAGGCAAGGCACCTGCTAGGCATGCCCAGTGCGCGCTAGGAGCTGGCTCTCCCTTCGCGGAGGCTTTGCGAGGCTGAAGCACAAAGAGCGCTTGTTGCCCAGTCCCCGGGAGTCTCCCAGTGCTACCACTAGCTGGGGAGGACTGGTTACCATGGAGGCTGCCATCTGTTCGCTCCCCGCTGGAATGTGATTATCCTTGCTGGGTTGGGAACCAGCAAAAGCAGGGGAGCGTGTGCTGTCGGCAATTATCTGCAATGGAGTGTGTTAATGGAAGACTGGAATTAGCTAGCTGGAGGAGTGCATAAAAGGATTTTACCAAAATTATTAATGATTTCTGGCCAAGAGGAGTAAGCTTTTTGCAAGGTCAGTACTAAATTCATTATGCATACAGGTAATTTTTAATTGGTGTGGTGGGTTTATGGTTTAAGGGCAGCAGTACCACAATAATAATGCTTATTGTTAAGAGGGTGTGGGGAGGGATTGTATTTTAAAGATCTTTGTTTGTCTGTTTCAGTTCAAGCAGTTTAATTTGGGGTCGTTAAAGTAGTAAGTCAGAACAATAACTGGCCAAACTGACACAAATGGAGCAATTCATATTTCTTGTCTTTAGCAAATGCTGTTCACTGCCAAATCTGTTTGATTTACATGTCTTTTTAAGCTGATTGCTTTTTGTCTGAGTGACTATTTTTTTTCTTTTTTTTTTTTTTGGATGCAATACGTGTTTGGTTTTCGTACTGGCATGAGGAGTGAGATGGGGAAATGTTCAAACAGAGCTGGTGATACAATGGATGTTTAGGGTGTTTTATGCAGTTTGCTCAGAGGAAACAACATAAGGGAGGCAGAATGCAGGAGCAGGTTTTCCCCTCTTCGTTCTCACACTCTGCCCCTCTTTCTAACTCAGCCAACTGACCAAACATTTTGGACTCTTTCTCTTATAGAGCTTAATTGTACAGAGACTTCACACAAGTTTTCAGGATACTCTGCAAATATCATGACTGCTTTGATGGCAGGATTTCTTTTAAAGGAAAAATAAAATTAGAAATATGCTTGTAAGGCTTTTGTGTTCTAGAAAAGACATTTTTTGTTATGCTGTAGCAGCTAGGAATATTAATATTTTTCATAACAAATGCACAATGAATGCGGTTCAAATTCCTGACTTTAATGAAGGGCACTAAAATTCATTTCTTAAAGCACTATTGTATCCCAAATTACTTCAGCAAGTATTTTTAGTCACGTATGAGCTTTCCCTTTTCAAATAAAGCTCCTAGGCTGCATCCCTCTTTCCAGGACTGCCATTTTTATTTGGTACAGGGGAGGACGCTATTAGAGGGTTTTAATTAAAACTGTGTCAGTCCTAATACCAGCGACAGGCTCTCTGCTTTTATGCACTTAAAAATGTCAGCGCGTTGGAGTCTGGGAGGAGAGTTATCAATGGGGTTAATAAGTCATGATTGCAACGTATTTGACTAGGATAAATTTTTAACCTACGAGATGCCTTCCAAGTCTTGGTGCCTAACAAAAGTGTGTGTGGGAGGTTGAGGGGGTTCTTATTTCTGTGAGTACTTTAACTGTTTGTGGTGTGTGAGCTTTTTTTGTGCTTGTGGGATCCTGGTTTAGGTGCCTGAAATCCTTCCAGGTGTCATGTCACACTTGCACATTGGTGGAACTGGATGAATGCTCTTAATGGGAGCTGTATCATCTTGTAATTAAAAATACTTTTTTTTAACCCTTTCCTTCTCCAGAACTTAAGTATTGCCTTGCCATTGAAGTGGATGATTTATGCAAAACTTGCTCTTAATGGACTGCAGCAGGCTTGTTCACACCTGTAAGTTGCAGGTCTGTAATTGTGGTATTAAAGAGAGTGCAGGAAGCAGATTGGCTTTTGTGCTTGAAAAGAGATTAGACTTTCACCCTTCAGACGCTACACTGAACCTTAGCTGGAGGGAAGGGTAACTACTCCAAGGTTATTCTGTAGCTGCTGTGGGATGTGTTTCTGTTCTCCGGTCTGTTTCTAGTAAGGTAGCTGTTGCCTACAGGATTGGCTGTCATTGTGTATGTGAATTACTGTCTCATTGGCAAGCCTGCACAGAGAGCAACAATCATATCGACATAAAGGTAATGGCTTGTATACTCCTTCTGGAGGTGATTTCTCCTCCTTGCTAGCTGGTGCTGTGCTGAGAGACTTGCTTTTCCACTGACTTTGCTAAACCTGTTTCAAGGATAAACAGGGGACTTTACATTTGGCATTCTCCATTATATTCTCTAATGAACACTGTGTAAATGTCCACATAGTCTTGAGCAAACAATTTTTTCATTTCCTTCTTAAATGGTTTGTATGTGGCTGTTGAATATTTTTTTCTTATTAAATTTTACTTTAGGTCACTAGGTCAGTGTTGATTTGTGGATGCAGGATTTAAAGACTAGACTCTCTTTAATCCATTTGAGCATCTGGCCTTTGAGCATCTAGACAACCCATTTCATGTAACAGAGGAACTGTTAAATATCTGTTTGAAATTAATGATTTTTTTAAAAAGATTTATTTTTTATCTCTACTAGATTATTACAAGTAGCTTTAATGTTTATGCTTAATGCAAACAAATGAGAGTCAATGTAATCTGCTACATGATCTTTTGAAGGCGATTTATTCTAAAATACAGGCTTTGAGGGCCAACAGAGGTGATGGGTCATACTGAGTAGTGGTTTGGGCTTTTTTTTAAGAGGATAAGCTTACTTTAGGTACATCATCTCACAAAAAAAAGACACTTTGAATGACCTCTCAACTGAATAGTGTCTAGAAATACAACCTAGTGTACAGTGGGCTCATTATAATCTTGTTTATAAAGTCTGCACATACTAAGCTTTCATGAGACTTGTCATTAAATTGTAAAATCCTGAATCAATATATAGGAAGCTGGCTTGCATTTAAAAGATCACAATTGTTTTCTTCAAACAGACAAGTCTTTCTGCTTTTCACTTGACACATGACTGTGGAATGTGGTTTGACATGACTTGGATTTATTTATACATTGTGTTCAGGCTGCTACTTGGCGGAGCTCTTAAACATGCTTAGTTCTCAATGCACTTTTTATCTGCCATTTACTCATGTATTCTGAGCATTAAAACAAAAAAAAGCCCAGGCTCTGTACTGTCTCCTTATAGCAGCATGGCTCTTTCAAGGTTACAGACTGCAGCTCCCTCTGAAGGGCCAGCTGTTTTGGAAAGTCCTTTTGCCTGTTTACAAACTGTTCTTTTTGCAGGAAATAATGGAGTCCTTGGGATGCTGGATGTGGGAGGATAAACCTGCTGACACAGACACTGCTGCTCTTGGTCTGTTCGCTGGGCCTTAGTCATGCAAAACTGCTTGCGTCTTTTATGTTTTGTATGGGTGGGTACAGAATGCAGGCATTAACACTTTTTTTCGTGATGCTAGAAATCGCTATACCAGATTTTAAAAAACACTGAATTTGTTGAATTTGTTCTAAAACAGATCACTGTACTAAACTGGTGCAGTGAGACTATGAGTGACTAACTGTGAAAGACTGGCAACGTGCAGATATATGATACATCTATGGATTGTGACAAGTTTTTTTAGTCTTTTCCAGAGGAGCTTGCATTTATTGCAGGTGTACTTTTGTCCTTCCTTGCTGAGGTGTTAGCTGAAGAGCCTGAAGACTCAGAGCTGCTCTGCAGCTGATTTCAGAAGACACTGCTCCCAGGTGATACTTCATCACAGCTGGGAGAAGAACAAGGTGGGGATAAATCACTGCACACCAGCTACAGACTATCTCAGAGTGGAATTCTTTCTAAGGGTTGATATTTTTTTTTCTCTTCAGTTCATCCAGTTGCTCTTACTATATGCAGTCATTAGCTGTTCATTTAAAGTATAAAAATACTACTTGGACTGCTAGAAACATGGGAATTGTTTACTTTTTGATTAATATCTGAGCAAAGTGAGTACTTGAGTATGTTTGGAAATGTGGAGCTCAGGACTGGAAGAAGCCATTTGATCACTGGGGGATTTTTGTATGGGCTTTTCCCCTGCTGCCCTCGGTCACAGACAGCCATATAACTTGCGTCTCATTTAGATGTTCAGTAGACTTTTCTGGCGTGCTGAGAATAACAGACTGTTACTGGCTATGGGAAACAAACAAACTCAAAACAAACTTTAAACTGTAGTAAGTGACCAAAAGCACTTGCTGCATTCTGCTTGAGACTAAGCAGAAAAGGCTGAAGTCATTGCCGATGTCATGAGATTCTTGTTAGCAGAAAATTTAAGCAGGCACTTGAGAAATGAACTCCTGGAGCAGCATGATGCTTACCTGGACTCAGTGGCCGTAGTCGGTCTCCAGTGCTTCAGAGGAAAGGAAACCCAAAGCAGCCAAATTGTCAATCAGAGGGGAGAAGAGTCTTCTAGTCCTGACAGATGGCTGGTAGAAGTGCTTTTTCAACGGATGATAATCCTTCATTGCAGTTTTTTATGCCTGTTCTTGTCAATCTGTAGACATCTGCTGCCTTGTGTATCCTCTGGATTGTACTTCAATGTTGTGGTTTAGTAACCACCACAGAACCACTTTACCTTCATGAAATTCATATAAATGCAGCTAAGCCTGGTATTAAACAGTGTTGCAACTTGTTGTAACACTCAGAAGGGGGGAGGGGTGGGAATGGGAAATAATCCATATTCAGCAGCCCAAAAGAGTAGGAGTTGTGGTTGTAGTTCTGAGTATCTGGTTTAGATTTGATAGCTATGGTTGAAACAAAGTATCATGCAAGCCTTTTTTAGCAAAGGCTCATGGACTGGGGATTGAGGCTTCAGAAGACCCAAAATCCACTCTCTTCAACAGCTGAGTTTCGTTTTGCAGACTTCGAGTAGTGACACACCATGGGTGGTGTGTTCCCTGGAGTGGTGTCAAACATAGTTGCTGTTTGAGTAGTAGAGGGATAATTAGCTCAAGAGCTTGTAATACTACTTGAAAGAACAAGTTGGTTCTGTAATGAGTTATTCCTGCAGGGCACAACCTGAATTTACTTGGAATTTTTCTTCCCAGTATCTCCTCCTAAGTCCCACATCTCTTGTGTGCTCCTGCAGTTCTCTCCATTTCCTACACAAGTTAATGTCCCCCCTGTTCTTTCCCGATCTTAAGGAGGTAACTGATGCTCCAGAAGATGAGTGTGAATTGTGAATCGTTTTTTCTGTAATTCAAAATAGTTTGTTGGCTTCCTGTATAGTGCTTGCAGCAGTTACATTGAGACTGCAAACTATTGCCTAGAATAACTAATATGACGCTATTTTTACTTGCATTTAGCATGGTCGAATACTGTATACTTGTTTTTAAGCTCCCTGAAATATCAGAAGGGTTCATAGGTTATAGAAAATTACCTGTTGCCTTTCCTTAAAGATCATGTGTCACTTTTCCTTATAGGTGTAATTGTTCTCTGGCAGCTCTATGTGCCAAGGCAGTTTCCATGACTAATTTTGAGATCTGTTTTCTTCAGTAGCTCTTGCTTACACCATTGCTTTGAACCCTATGTTGCTGTTATGACTTGGCCACCTACTGTAATGCAAGTGGCAAGTGGTTTTGTCCCTTGGTTTGTCAGGGTTTCTATGTGTAAGTCAGTTTTAGCTGTGGAAGCTGCTACAAACTCTTAAAGATAGGTGCTATAAGCAATAATATGGAAGACTTAGTGGTAGAATTGGAGCTTTCCCTAAGAATCAAAACACACCAGTTAAATTCTAATATTATGAAATATTCACAGTTAGCAGTGTGAGCACTGTTTGCCCTTAGTAGGGTTGGTAGTGGTGCACCTCTGTTGCATGCTAGCATCCTGTTATTTTGGGTAAATGCTCTTTTTAAAAACTTTGTCTAGGACACTGTAGTTTGAGCACCTTGCCCACCAAATTTTCCCCATTTTACCACTTGTTCTGCAAGCTGTTGCCTTGTTTCCACTGTGATGGAATCATTACTGGTTGCAGTGTGTGTGTGTGTGTGTGTGTGTGTGTGTGTTTTTATAAAGCTGGTTTTATTGATTGTAAAATAGTCTTTCTAAAGAATTGTCTTAAATTTCCCGGACTTGTCTTACTGCCGATATTTCTCTGTTTTGACTGAGAATATTCCAAGATCTTTCTATTGCTGAAAAATTCTGACAACTGTATTTTTTTCTGTACCTGTGTGTCTTCTATGGGACCTACTCAGCTTCTGTGAATGATCCACAAAGCTAACCAAAGTGTGCTAGTACTGCAATCTGATATTAGACACTTTCAGTGCAAAACAATGCCCAGGATGTAGAGAGATGACGAGAGAGAAAAGCCGCTCAATCCAACATGATCTACTTAGTTCTTTGATACTGTAGTCTGTTCATCATGTTTTGATGAATTAAGTTTTTCCTTGTAGATTGCTGAAACTGTTTTAATCCAGTTTATCACAAAATCAAGTAGCAGTTTAAAATCTCTTTCCATAAGAGAGACAACAATGAGACTTGACTGTGTCCGTTTTACAGCTGGCAGCTTCTCTGATTCTAGGTTTTTAGAGTTCCTAGATAGCCCTGAAAGAACTGTGGGGAAAAGCTTATTGATTGCTTTGTGTTAAAATAAATGACGAAAAGCTATTACCATCTGGCTGATGAGGTCTGTGGTGTGGATACCAATAATTTAAAGAAAATTAAAGTTTCATTAGTGCTGATGTGGTCTCTGTGAAGGCTGTGTTTAACTATCAGCACAACCTTACTATGGAAAACATAGTCAGCTATCTCTGACTGTATTGTACCAAAAGCAGAAATACAATTCTACATTCTCTTATTTGTCACCATTGTCTGTCTTGTTACTTTTCTTTTTTGAAAGAAATGGATTTGAGGAATTCCTTTTGATCACTTTTCTCTGGATATTTGAGGTATGCAAGGCTGGATGGATTGGAAAAAAGCACTACTATGTATTAATGGTACAGGGGAGAAAAAGTGCTGTAAAGAAGGTCCAAATCGACCCTAACAGGATGAAGTCGGGAGACTAAATCTGTTTATATATTTGAGACAGAATAATCATAAACAGATAATGAATTTTTTTTGTCCTGAGACCTAATGTAGTAAAAGATGTCCCTGCCCATGCAGGGGTGCTGGACTGTATGATCTTTAAAGATCCCTTCCCACCCAAACCATTCTATGATTCTGTGATTTATTTCTTTTTTTAGGAACTGATGTGTTCTGGAGAAAGTTAATCTGATGCTTTCTATAATGTGACAGGGAGGATGGAGAAAGGTGGAAGGAGACGGGCAAATGTGTTGTGCCATCAAGTTTCTCTTCTCCAGAAAGCATGCAGTCAGAGTTAAGATAGAATAGATTGAAAATGCCTATGACTGTCACATATTCTGTGCAAGAAATATATAATGGGATTCAGGAAAAAAACTAAACAAATTCATGGTGAATATATCTTCCAGCAGCTAATAAAATACGGTTGCACATATGCATCTGCTGACACAGGTGATCCCTAAAAAACTGATGCTAGAAGCCATGGGGATTGAGGGGAAAGATCATTTTGTGTTTGCTACCTTCTGCTGTAGGTTACCCAAACATTTGCTACTACTTCTTTTCAGACATAGAATATTTGATTAGATTAGTGGGTTTTTTTAATTTTTTTTGTTTGTTTTATTACTGACCATAGTTCATATGCTCTTATCCACTCCAGCAATGTACTGATGTATTCCACTCTGGTGTTTATTAGGAATTTTCCATGCTGTTTTTTATTAACTCAAAATAAGAATAATTTACACTTTATTTTTAGAATCTATTATTGCCCAAACTTGTTTTTCATATGGAAGCAAATTATGACCTGTTTCACATGTGAGTCTTTGTACTGTTTATATTTCCAGTGTGTTGGGGTAATTTTTAAGTTGTGGATTCAGCCTTTCACTGTACTGTTGAATCTAAAGAAAATCCTGTGGTCTTCCTGGCTTGGGTTTTGTGGGGGCTTTTTTTATGTATGTCATTTGTTGTTTTGGTTGGTTGTTTCTTTGGGGTGGGGGGAATATGTGTGTTTTGTGTGACCGAAAACTAAATTAACTGGAAAATAAGAGTCTGTGCTCTTTTGCTGATCAGCTGCTTTGCCAAGATGTTAAATGAGCAATATGTTTAATCTGTGAAGGTGCATAAAGATGGGTGGCACAACACTTATGGTAGGTCACAAGCTTTTTCCTCTTCCCTTTTTTCCACTCTTCCTTAAAGAAGGGTATGGGTTTCTGTGGTAACAGATACAACATGGGCCCCAACTGGTGGGCCACCAGAGCTGCTCTTCTGGCCTAGCACCACCTGATTTGGCTGGTCTAGCTGTATGCCCTGGCTGACAGGAGAGCACAGATAAAGGCAAAGCCTTTGACTGCTTCCCACATCTGAAAACAAAAATCCTTTAACAACTGCTGGTCTTTCATTGCTAGACAAGATTAACTGAAAAATGAACTACAGATTCCTGGATTATTTTTTTTAAAGCATGGGAAATACTTTTAAGCTACAGAAAAACAGCTTTATATTGTTAGTGTAAAGCATACAGCTGCTATAGCAAAAGCACTTCTTTTGTAAATACTAACAGAATAGATGTCAGTGACATGGCGCTCAATGATCTTTAATATAGTTCTTTGATTTTGTAGAAGTACAATTTGTTTGGCGAGTTTTGTAGTTCCTTGTAATTACTTTTATGCTAGGACTGAACTGCAGACACCCAGATGCTACAATGACACATGCTGCACAAGTGTAGGACAAAAAGGCAGGCGTTTCCCCGAAGAACTTTTATTGTGTGTCCTTTGGGTTTTTGTGCAGCCATAGGCTTTCCCTTTGGGGCACGTGACACAGCTGGACTGGAAGAACAGAAAAAAAAGATGGAAAAATACTGCTGTTTACTTTCTAATTACGGCATGGTAATTGTTCATCACACCTGCTTTGAGGTTGCTTGTCTTAAACCCAAATCCTTGCACGTGAACCAGGAGAGCTAGGGGAGAGAGTGTTGAAATAGTCTTTGATTTCAGAACTGGGAGGCAAAGTGTCATTACAACAAACTTGTTTCTGTTTGGACTGCAGATCCAGAGTCTCTCACAGCATTTTTTTCCCCTTGTTGGGGGCTAGTTATCCATCTTTTTACGGTCCTACTGTTACTTTTCCCTGTTGCAGCTGTCCTAAACTCACTCCTAAACTCCATCACTGCCCAGCCAACTTCTGTGTGGACTTTTCCTCCTCCCTCCTTTTCCTGGTGGTCACTTGTTTCTTTAGGTCATTTGCTTAATCTGGAATTTTTTTCCCCATTTTTTTGTTCATTATATACCTGCTGTTATACGGCTGTTTCTTCCTTCCTCACATGCCTGTGTGGCAGAGCTCGAAGGATGCAGCTTAACAAGACAGTGAATAACTAGGTCTGCTTCCTGGAAGGATTTTCTCCTTCTCTCCTTATTTCTCCTGTTTGCACTGATGCTCATCTGACCCCACGAACCACCTCAGCCTGCTAAGTTAACAGAACAATCCAAAATAAAATGAACATGTTTCTGGCAGATTAGTGAGCTGAACTGGCTTGCTGTGGTGCCAGATAGGACCTGATGCAAGTGGAGGAAGAGCAGGAAGTTCTTTTGCCAGCAGCCTGCCACTGGCTTGGCATAAGGGCCTGCACATGGACTCTCTTGTCTCGTCTCTCCTGAGCATATTGGGCAACAATGCATGAATTTCATCCTTCGTGTATCCATTCAAGGGTCCTCATCAGTGCTTCACAGCTACTGCATTCAGTCGTCATTAACCTCTGCAGTTTTTGGGCTGACTCCCATAAATGTCAGAGCTGAGTTAACGTGACAGCCTGGCACTGGGAAGGGCCGTCATGTTCCTTCCCTCTGTGCTGAGCTGTGCTGCTCTGTGGTCTCCACCACACACCTCCTGGCGCTTGCCATGTTGTACAAAACACTGATTCACCTTGCTCACCTGGAACAAAGCCGTTTGCTTTGCCTGCTAGGTTGCATTTGGCTTATCATGGGCTGACATGCACTATAGCTGCAAGGCGTAATGTGAGTGGGATCTGTTTATCTTGGTAATGGAAACACTGAACTGAAGTGCATCTCTAACATGAACCACATCCTTCTGGGCTTCGTCTTCTTTTCCCTGGGAGAGAGGCTCAACTCTTGAATATCCATGTGGTTGTTTCTCTTGTTTGTAGCTCTTGGTAGTTGACTGCTTGACTTTTTAGCCATTTACTTTGCCACGTTTTGGTTCTACAGTTTTACTGTCTGGCCATGATGATCAGAGAGACAGGAAGCCCCCCTTCATGTCCCCCGTTAGAATCAAAAGAAACCACAAAGCACCAGTGATAGGCCTTCTTGAGCTCCTTGGCAGTGCTCAAAAAGAAACTAGAGGGTAGTCATTGCTTCAGTACAGGTGCAGGTAGAAAGCACAGATGGTCACCTTCTGTTAAGCATGCCTGGGGCAGTGCAGCTTTCTCTCCGATTTCTACCTAGACCACTTTACATTTCTACATATCTGCAGTTCCAAAGGTGTCCTTTGATTGGTATGCTTGCACTCCAAGTGAATTTTCAGACTTTTTTTTTTAACCTTGTTACAGTGTTTAGCAAGTTGTGTGCTTTAAATTTTTATTATTTTTGTAAATATATCCATATATCCATGGTTTATATCCATCCAGCCTTCTGCATAAAATAACTTCTTAGTGATTTTAGACTGCCCCAGGAATTATGAAGAGAGCAACATATGGAAGGTGTGACAGAAGTGGGGGTCACTTTGGGACAAGAGTGTGTGGTGTCTTGGTAGCTAATCCCAATGCCCTAAGAATATCTGGGAGCCAAGTTGAACCCCTCTGCAGGCTACTGCTGGGCTTTTGAGAGAGAATTTTAATAGCACCTCAGAAACTATATTGAGGTAAGGACCAAATATGCTTTCGTTTTTGCCCAGCACTTCTGACCAGAATGCTGTGCTTTTGAAGTGCTGGGCTGTACAGGAGAAGGGTAGATGACGGTGTGAGTCAATCACACCTACTTTATGGGAGCCCTGTGAAAGATGGCTTTTTAGTTGTTGTGGGTTTGAGTTCATCTCTTATCATTGAGGTGTCTGAAGGTCTCTCATATGGAAAAAAAAAGTTGGGGGTTGCTTTCAGTGCAGAGCACTGATATATTGAAATTCAGAAGTGCTCATGCTGCATTCTGTGCTAGGGGGACACGTGGCTTACTGACCCTTTGGGTGAGACAAAAATCACTCTTTCCATTACTGGCTTGCAGAAACTTCATATTGTGTCCTGATGCAGCATTATCAGCAAACCTCTTCAAACACTTTGTGCCTGAAGTGAGGGCAGCCATTCTGAATGCTGGGCTGTGATTCACTGTCACATGAGCTAATTTGATTTTGGAGGTGTGTGTCAGTGTGGCGTGCTGCCCATGTAGCTCTGTAATACTTAGTTCAGGTTTCCTAACAGAGCTTGTACTCATGTGACGTCCTCCTCAACTCCAGAGAATTAAGAATATTCAAATGAGTCAGGTACATAATTTGAGCACCCCTATCTGCAAAATAGGGAAAGTACTCAGAGAAAGCTTGTGATATTTAGTTTGAAAAGTGCATGGCAGTGGAAAACAAAGTGCGTGCCATATACTTATTGTGAGATGTTTGTAAAAGCTTTTAATTATTGGAGCAATGAAGTCATATGATGAGCCAGTAATTTTGATTTTAGGTAACTTAGTTTTACAAAACTAGTCTGCTATGCAAATCTCTGGACTAAGAACATGCTGGTTTTAGTATGACTGGCTATCTTACTAATGCTGAATGGCAGCAACTACTAATTTTGGTACTACAGTTTTAATTACCCACTAATGAGAATGTTTTACTTAACTAGCTGTTATCTATGCCTCTTCATCTGCTTTTTAGAGAAATTTAATAAAATTAACTTTATTTTTTAATTAGCTTTTCTTTGAAGTTCACAGGCATGTTCTGGTGATGAGGTAGGACTTAGCTGCACCTCTTGTCAATGAGTTTTCAACTAATAGTTGCCAATATAATTGCATAGTGTGTTTTGTACTGTGCACATTTCTTAGAGTAAGCCAAGTTGAGTATGAAACTATGCAAAACCAGGGGAATAAGCTAATTAGATGTCCCTACAGTATCTGTTCTAATCTCTCCTAAATCCCCTTATCTGCCAGCTAATCAAATAGAGATAAAACAATTAATCTTTTACCTTTTTTTTAAAAAAAAGAGGAGTTCAGCATGTGTTTTGAAGTTGGGTTTTGGAAATTTCTTTACACTTCCTTTAATGTTGCTCCTTCTGGAAATGAAATAAAATTCACAGTTTCCTTCATGTGTGTGAAATTCCTTCTCTCTCTTCAAGTGGTAGCAGAGCTGCGGTTGCTCTCTGTGGGCTGTTGCAAGCTGGGGGTTGCCTGTGTGGTTCAAGGCGGACCTTTTGGGGCTGGTTCAGATCTCTCGCCTGTTCTCTGCCTTGTCCCCTGCAGCAGGGACGGACAGAAAGCAGAGTCTTGTATCTCAAATGTCATCCCACCCACACGCATCAGTTTACAAAGTTTGTAACAGTTGTTGTATATGTCTTCCCAAAAGGAAGACTTGATTTCCCTTCTGGCCCCTGCTTTTCCTTGTATGACCCCTTGTCTTTGTTTATGATGGTCAGTAATGAGCATTTATGTAGCTGCTTATCTGAATCAATTGCTTCTTGTATTATTTTGTAGTAATTTTTCCAGCCATGTTGCTTCTGTAGAAATAGAAGACTTAATTACTGATCCCATCTGAGTTTAAAATCTGTCACGTACATCTATGACATATATTATCAGTGTTTTTTCTGAGTTAGGAAGAGTATATCAGACTGAAGAAAGGCTGAAAAAACAAATGGGGGAAGTTTCAAATGTGGGAAACTGCAAAGAAAATTTATATTGTGGGGAGAAAAGATGTTCTGTTATAGATTTACTTCATGTGGAAGCCTGAGCAAGGGGGCGAGCTTTGAAGTCTTGGAGGTGAACTTCAAAACAGAAATGTAACCTGTACACTGGAGTTCTTTTTAGTCTGGTTATGAAACTCAGTTACTGTTACATTTTTAATGATACTTTGATGACCTGCATAAATAAAATCTGTGTATGTCTTTAAGAAGCCTGGGATTACTTGCTAGGAGTATCAAGGATGGGGAATTGCAGCTTCCTAGCCCAGCAGCTTAAAAATAAATGCTCTAAACAAAAACAACATGTGCAAATCTTGGTCAAAGTGCTAAAAATGGGTTCCACTTGGATTTCAGATCCATACATGTGGAACTTGCATCTGCTCTTCTCAAGAAGAAACACACACCAAATGTGTGTGAGAAAATAGTTGTTTTTACTGCTTTTGGCAATACCCTCTCTGTTCGACATCTGTAATAGAAAGGAAATAATTAGCTGCCCTATTCCAGAGAGCTGTGTCCTCAGTGAAAAACAGATATTCATAACAGTGGATTGTTTTGCAAGTGTATACCCTGTAACTCTGGTATTTGTCCTTCAGAGCAGCTCTGCAGCAGTGTGCTTGTAGCCTTGAATGTGAGGACCACGAGTGGCTGGTGGTGGAAGGGGCTGTAGGGAGCTGTGGTTTGGACCAACGCAGTGGTTGAAGATGACCTCAGCTGCAGCAAATGACAAGCTGGCTCCTGTATCCTGATTCATATTATCTGAACTGACAGGGCTGGATTTTAAATCCGTTTCTTTCTCCTGCTGTGATGAAACTGTGCCAGCCAGGGATCACATGGTGTGAGAGCTGTGAACAATGAAAGAAAGTTACTTGCAGCACCTTCTGTTTTCAGTTCTTTCGCTTTTTAAAAATGTGCATTTTCACAGTTCAGAATTCACTTCAGTGTCTTTGTATTTTACCCTGGAGCACAATATCTAGTTTATGCTGTTTAAAAAATTATTTTAGATTAGACTAATGAATTTTAATCTGTGCCAAATAAGCTGATGTTTTAATGACAATTCTTTAATGTAGACTTATTTTGGTCACTACTTCGGTATCCTGCATGTTATATTTACTTCATTCTAGGCATAAATTTAAATGCAGATCATGCAATGAAAAAGATTATTAGAAATGAGCATCGTACAGTATAAAGGGAGAAAAAAGTACCAACTAGAGAAATGTACTAACTTGTCCTTTAACCTTGATGCAACCTTTCAGAGCAATGCAACAAATAGTGGCAGAACTTTCAAAACAACTTACTGTGATCTCTCCTCCTCCTCCTCCTTTCTCCAGCAGTTTGTAGGTTACATAAGCTGATTTCTTTGTTTTTCCTCTTTAATAGTGAACAGACTTCACTCTCTTCTCTAAGCGGACTGCCTTGCATGCTTGCGTTTTTCCTCTCAAATTAGGCTTGCCTTCAAAGAGGAAGAGCATAGTGTAAGTGAAAGACCCAACATGTAAGCTGTCGGCATATACTGAACATCTGGTGAGAAGTCCTTTCTGGCAGCTTATAGGACTTGTAAAAAGGATATATGTGAGCCTGTCATAGGGTTACTACTGTTACGAAATCAAATCCTTCTGTGGTGGTACTGGATTATATTTGTAAACAATGTCTTCTGAACCAGGTAAGACTGAACAGGATGCTTCTGTTAAACCTTCATCTGTTCAAGACTTGGGGATGTATTTGTGCCCGGAGACACTAAGAGTTAAACTTTCTAGTTTGAAGCAAATAAACCGGTGAGCATCCAGCTGCTGTGTGATGCAATACAGCTGGAATGCTCTGGTGGTTTTTTTCTTCTGTTGTCAGTAAATGAGCTTGCAGTCTCTTGAACCGCTTGCTTGATACAGCTGCTGCACTGAGAACTCTGCTACTTCTGGCTCGTTTTGCTGCTGCTTTTTCACCAGCTCAAGACTTTCTTAAAAGCAAATCCATCTTGTGATGTTTATAACTGGTTTCTGTTCCTGGCTTATTTGCCAGATTCATTGAGCTTTGTTCATAGTTGCAGGGTTTCTATGGGACACTTCTGTAAGTCAGTATTGGCTCTAAGAATTATATCTCCCCTTGTTTTAGGAAGTATGTATACAATTCTGACTTTACATGCATAACATTGCAGTAATCCATTTAACTGATGCTTACGCTATATGTAATGTACAGAATTGACTGCAAGGCTTAAAGAATGTCTTCTTTTATTGAACCATCCAGTGAAAGGTTTGGATTTTTTTCCATTGCGAATATGCTTGTAAATAAGTTTTTAAGAATACTATTGAATATACTGTTTTACTTGTAAGTGAGTGCATTTTTCAGTTCTGAGAAAAGTTCAGCTTAGGATTAGTTAAATGAAAAAGATTTCCCAACCCTTACTGTAAGAAAGTAAATATTCTGAATTAAGTTTTCTGCAGAGGGATAGATGAAACAGATCTGTGGTAGACTTGGGTTTGGAATGCTGGTTTCCCTCTGGAAAGCCCTCTGAGACTAAATAGAGGGATAGGAGCCACTGGCTGAGTGAGTTTGAGAGATCTGCGAGAGAAGCTTGGAGCAGGTGCATAGCTCTACCCCAGCTCCACTGTTTTCAGTACTTGCGGACATCTGATTTTTCTTGGGTGCAAAGAATACTTGTTTTAAAATAATTTTGTTGACTCCTTTTCTGTTTTATAATCAAGTTTAAAATGCTCTTCTCCCTCTAACTTCTGATAATTGACCAAAAGAAGGGGAATCACACCTTTCCCCCCACTCCTTAGGTATAATGTTTGTGTATCTTAAGAAGAATCTACATGTGGATGTAGGAGACTTTTTTCCCCTGATTGGGCTCTTAAGAGCTATTTTCTAGGAAATGTAATGCATATTCTTTTCCTGTAAATGTAACATTAAACCCTTATGGATTTTCAGGAAGTTCAGTGTGATACCATAACTACTGGTTTTGGTATTATGACTCATCTTCCCTCTTGCCCTTTGGTTTACTTTGGGTTATTTCAGTTTGCAAAGGCCTATGATATACTTGCATAAATCTTTGGCAGTCTGAATGTCAAATATATTGATAAAGCTGTCATCTTTGATTTTTTTGACAGATCAAATATGTGAAGTACAAATATATTTGCATGGGCTTTGAACATAGGTTATACTGTCATGGTATTTTCCAGGCAGTGTATTTTGCAGACTGTGGTTAGAAGTTGTATGAAAGCAGTTAATGTAGGAGTGGACTACGGTGCAAATACCTGGCTTGAAGGGCAAGAAGAGGTGAGCTTCTACCAGTGTGTGGAATACACACAGATACCTACTGATGTGACCCACCTCAGAATGTTGTTAGGAGTACTACGGATATAGACAGTACATATAGAAAAGGTGACAGCAAGTTGTTCTGCTCTGTGTGGGTTTGGAATCAAGCGGACGAATATCCCTGGGCACTCCTAAATAGTATCTGAGAAGCAGCAAGTCGCTTGCTGAAGTGCTGGCTGCCTCCAGTCTGAATTGGAAATAAATCCTTCCAGTTTGTACTGCTGGGACTGGGTGAGAGGGGAATGGAACAGCTGAAGAGACATCACCTATAGGAAGGTATAAATTCATGTGGTGGTTTATCCATTGCTGTCACAATGTGCAACTGAGAGTGCGTCCAGGTGCCTGAGCAGAGCAGTTTTTCCAAGGAACTAAAGGCTCAAAACAAATGGGAAAAATATGTAGAATGTACTGTTTTTGAAGACTGGAACTTCACATATTTATTTATTTATTTATTTTTAAGAAGTGGCATTCACTATAGGGTGAAAGCATCGCTGAAAAAGCAATTGCAAGCAATATCATTTTGAAAGGTTCAATGATACTGTGACCCAGAAGTCAACAGAGACTTAAGTGTTTTCATTAGTACCTTCACTACTGTGCTTGGTGACTGCAGCACCCCGAGTCTTGTGTTAGTCTTTTACATGGTGGGTGCTATATAAACAGAGACAGGCTAATGATTTATGTCAGTGCTTGTAAACTTGGTGAATTTTCTTAGCCTCTACTAAAAATTCAAAGTAGTTACGGAATGCTCCTTTTCCCCATTTCCCCCCCCGTCCTGGATTTAATCCTTTTGTTTTATAATAATTATAAATGCCTTTAACATTAAGAGCTTGGAAATATAGTGTCTTGTGTGTTCCTTACAGTTTGGCAGGCAATGCTTGACCTTGAGAAGAGCAGGTAGTTAGGAAACACAAACTTTCCTTCAGATTGCTGTAAAATATTTAACATGTTGTGACTGCTCTTGCTTGCTTGTGAAAAAGGCCTTACAACCATGACCTCCCCTTAAAGGGAAGGGAGGGCAACAACTGGGTTAGGTCATGTAAGGTGGAGAGGGATTGGCGTATTGCCAAACCTTGTATTATTAAAAAAATTAAATGTTTAGCCTTAAACAAATGTTATGCTTTGAGAATAATTTCATAGATTTTATTTGCCCTTTGTTTTGGAAAACTTTCTTCCCCAACATACAAGCCAACAGTGTTTTTATTGAATATTTTGTTGCTCTTTCTTCTGATGCCAAAAATTGATGCTCTAAGGAAAACAGTAAATATTGCATAGGAGTCAGCAACATTTTGTTGGGCTGCCGTCCTGTGAACTGCTCAAGTGATCCAGTGGGCAGCTGCTGCCAAAAGGCTGCCCAGTCCCTCCCTGGGACTTTCCCAGGCTTTTGGTCTCACCCAGGAGCTAATTCAGCTCACTCGCGCACCACAAAACTCCTGTGATAAAACCAGCGTCCGCCTGCCTGCTGGCTGCAAGGGTTACACTGGCCTAGCAAGGAACCCAACGAGTGTCAGAGCTGGTTAGGAGTGAGTGACGGGAGCTATGAAGATGTGGAGGGGTGGAAGGGATAAAACTTTTTCCTCTTGGTGGGAGGATCTCTGTTTGTCTGGGGTAGCTGTGCTTTGGGTTTGAGGAGCCTTTTTTGGTCCATCCTGGGGTCTTCAGACATTCTCATTTTCAAAATATTTGTGAAGTGAAAGGTTGCACGCCTTTCAGATGTGTTGGACAAAACTTGAGCTATTAAAAAACTATTGTTCTTCCTGAAATGTTGGGTTTAATGTATTTTCACATTGCATGGCCTTTTAAAAAAGCATTTCCTACCCTTTTGCACACTCAAAGATAAATATTCATATGACTATTAAGCTTTTTGAAACTAGTAAATATTCATTCAATTCTGCATAAAATATTATTTTAATTCTCGGAAATACAAAGTTTTATTAAATTAAGTTTTAACTTCATCATGCAGTTAGATGTTTTTTCTTTAAAAAAAAGTGTAAATGAGGGTCAGGAAAAGAGGAGAGAGAAAACTACACAATAAAATTGTTCTGAATTTGTATCTTTGCCAGTTCATAGCATGAAACACAAAGCTGTTTCAATCTGCGTAATGTTCAAGACACAACTGTGCTGATACGCAGGTCTGTTAATCTGGTGTGAATTGTGTGGACAGCATAAACAGTGGTCGTCTCTGGCAATTTAGGGCTATGGGACTTTTCCTCATTTGGATTCCAGGCAACTTGCTTTAGATTTCTTTCTGTAAGGATGTTTATGAGCTGATGAGTTACTGTGAAGTGGTGAGCTCAGTCTCTTGTTCCATATGGACAAGAGACCACGTAAAAGCTGGCATAATTATAGTAGGCTTTAAAGAGCCTGTACAAGGAAGGTCCTTCTTGAATGATTTCACAGGAAGGCCCTAAATGTACTTAAACCAGGCTTTTTGTGGCTATTCTTATGGGGGTTTTTTTCCAACCAGGTCAAAAGCAGGAAGCGCTTGAATTCTTGTGAGGTGTCCAGCTTTTGAGTTCTTTATATTTCTGATTTGGTGCAGTGAGCATTCCCAGGGAGCTGCTTGTTGTTCTGTGTTTCGTAGATGATGGTGGTTAATTACTTGGCAGGGAGATGGGAGTGCCTGGGGAGCCTGACTGCAGGCTGCCTGCCTCGGGAAGGAAAGGCATTCGTGACTGAGCAGCCAGAGTAACATGCAGCTGCAATAAGGGATGTAATCTAAGCGATGAGTGCCTGTTCCTCTCCTCTTTCTTCTTCATCAAAATCATCATTTTATATTTACTTGTAATTTTTCAAATAACAGAGAGCAATGCCTGGTAGCCTGTTGTGATGCTATTATGCCATTAATACCCTGCAGCCTATTCTTTAATTAACGCATATTACTTTAAAACTCAAGCCATGCATTTTCAGAGAATAGTTTTGGTTTGGTTTGGTTTTTTCCCTTCCCTACTGTTTGCTCCAACCCCATTGAGATGCAATTCAACAGAATTAACATCGTGTAGTGGTTACTTGCTTCTGGTAAGGGAGTCTGGTCTTCCTTTCCCCATAGCTGAATTTGCATCTTTGCCTGAGCTCCAGTGCATCTAAGGTGAATGAATGCTTGAGGCTGGCTGCTTTTCTTTTTCTTTTTTTTTTTTTTTTTGGCAGAGTTATGCTTCTGATGGCTTCACTTTCCCCGGCCTGCATCCTGTGGCTAAGTGCATGCCAGCACCGATGACAGAAAGTGGTGGGAGCAAGCGGCCAGGAGGAGGGAGGGGAGTGGGTGGAACAACTCGTGTCCGTGACAGCTGGCTGTTGGATGGGCCTCGGGTTCTCAGATGCTGGCTGGACACATGGACTGCCTCAGCAGTTGGATGTGGGAAGCAGTTTCCATCTATCAGTGACAATTTTATTGATTTCTCTGGAATAATTGACTTCTGTTTGGATCTTTGGCTCTTCTGCGTTTTGAATACACTATATTATGTATTTATGTATTTAAATTACTTGAATGCTACCTGTGTGTACACTTACACAACTTGTGCTGAGATCTTCTGAAATAGTAGATCAGTTACAGTTTCAACTTTCTGTAATTAGATTATTCCCCTCCCCACCCCCTCTTTGGGTCTGTGGGATTTTTTGTTTGGTTGGTTTTTAGCATCCTGTTTCTAAAAATGCTTTCACTTAGCAGTCCTTTAATCAACAGAAGTAGCAGATTTCATGTCTCAAAGCATATGGATATTTTCTAAAATAGCTCTAAGTTGACAGGAATATGAAATAACTGCACAGATAACTGGGCAGGGTAGAAGATGAAAATGTCAGTGACTGACATGTTAGAGAAGTTTTCTGAAGCAGTGTATACTGAGCAAATGGTGAAATTTGTAGTTAGATCAAATTTATCATTATTTTTGAGAACCTGTTAATATTTATCTAAAAATCTAAATGCAGTGTTATTTCATAATGGCTTACCAGTTGTAGAGGGGGAGAACTTTTTGTCACTGAGTTATCATTGCACTTGCATAGAACATATGTATTAATATGTCATCTTGAATCGTTCCAATGGTTTGTATGAGATATCATCACCTGCATTTTTCCTTCACATGACCCCAGCCGTGCAGGTGCTCTCCTTAATATGAAGTTAGACGGTGCTGCCCATCATGGTGTCATGCTGTTTATCTTATATATGATAACACAAAGAAAATATATCATCTTAAGACTTGACAAAGTGGAAGAAACGCATAAGGCTTGGTGCCATGCTCAGACAAGTGATTCTTCTGTGATCAGTGAGTCTGCTTATACAAATTGGGTGCCTTGTTCATTAAATAGGAGCTTGGAACATTGAGAAAATGATTGCCATCTGTGCAAAATATGCTGGTGTCAATTGAAAACTCAGTAAAAAAAGATAAATCAGTGCTAAGTAAAATAATAGTTGAGGGGACATTGCTCACCTCACACTGCTCTACGCAGAAAACTAAAAGGAAAGAATAGTTTGGGGAGAACTCAACAGAGGTGCATCCTGTTCATCTTTTCTTGTGCTAGTGTTCATAAGCAAAATGGCTATTAATGTAGTAGGAACTCAAGAAAGCCACACGAACCTTGCTCAACCCCTTCTGTCGTCAAACGTGTGGGAAGCTGTAAAGATGTCATGGGGTGGGGAGGGGAGGAAATAACCCTCAGATTCTGGGCTCACCAATGAAGACCTTGAAGTACACAGTGAGGCTGCTCCTGTGACTTTGTGAAATATGGCCATGTGAGAAGCAGTTCTTGAGCTGAAGGTGCCATCATGCGTTATGGCACTGGCAAAAAGCTGTGATGAAGGAAGGAATTACCTGAAGTTACCTGGTGTAGAATGAGACACTAACAGCAGGGTAGCTGACTTTGGTTACAGGATTAACTTATCCTGGAGTGACGAAGCTACTGCTACATTCTGTGCTCCTTTTCTTTTTTGATGGTTTTTTTTTTCTGTGGTAACCTTCTGGTTCTTATCTACATGCAGCTCATGGTACGTGGCTTGTAGGGTCAGGAAAACTGTGGTCACCTTTAAGACTTATAGATAGGCTTAATAAAAATAAAGAAACAATACTGTGAACTGCTGAAAGATATATTGATGTTATTTTATGAAAAACAGGTTATGAAAAGTCTTTACAAGTAAAAGAATACTATTGCATATTTTGTCTTTACATTTTGGGCTTGATAGTGTATATTCAAAGACCAAAATGAAAAGAAGGGTTTGAGACAATGTTTTGTAAATAAGGGATCTAAGCACCTGAAAGAGCAGTCATTGGTTCCTGTGAACAGAACTCCTCTTACTCAGAGCTCTCTCTTCAGTCTTATGTCTTTCTGAGAGACCTGGAGACCTGGCTTGAATGTTGCTCATCTCTCTTCATATAAGAAACCTCTATTACTCATTAGATAACTGATTAACAACTGCCATCAGCAAAGCCATTGTCCCAGTGTGTACAAGCATAGTTGACTCATAAGAACTTCAGTGTAAGAGATGCTCTGTTTTTGGCAGAGGACCTCAGTCATAAGCTACTACTTTCAAACCGCAAGCTGCGTATTGGCAGCCTATTCTAAATCAGTGGTTTCCTGTCAAGGGAGAGGCCAGTGTGCTTCAGCCACCGAGCTAGGTTGTTCTGCCTGCTCCCCCCAGTGCCCCCGCTCTCCTGTGGAGCAGGGAGCAGCAGTGGCAGGTTTCTGGAGCTCCTGCTAGCTGGAGCAGCTGCAAGGCCCAAAGGCTCGCTGCTTCCTCTTGGTGTGATGGGAGAAGAGGTAGGAGGAGGAAACTACAGCAGTAATGGCCAGGAGTAAGGTTGTCACACATTATCTCTGTGGCTTGCAGTCTCTGCAACATGTCTTGTGAGCAGTGCTCTGTAATTCTATCCCTGTGACCATCAGTAACCCTTCAGCTCCACTGTCTCTAAGGTGCCTCAGCATCAATTTGCCACTGGTGGCCTCCACAGACTTCTTGAGTGGCACTCCTAA
Source organism: Mesitornis unicolor (assembly GCF_000695765.1). Lineage (NCBI taxonomy): Eukaryota > Metazoa > Chordata > Aves > Mesitornithiformes > Mesitornithidae > Mesitornis > Mesitornis unicolor. Next base: position 2,831 of record NW_010174157.1, on the reverse strand, counting down.
ACTGTAGATAACAGTATGAAAGCAGTGGTCCAGTAGGGGAAAGGTGTAGAAGATGGTGACTGCAGGGGGGCATCTTTTCAGAAGGCTCAAAACTGTGCTTATATAATACACTTTTAAAAAGTTGTTCACTGTTTTGTTTTTGTTTATTTCATTTTATTTTTCATGACTAGTTAACATTCATAGTATATACTACTTGGACTTCTATCAAATTAACTTTGATTTTAAAGATCTCCACGTGTCAAAGGTGTTTTTTGACTTGCTTTGCCTTCCCTTCCCACACATTGCGTGTCCATGTTCCAGACTGTGCCCTCTCTGATGAGGAATGTACTGTAATCAGTGCATGTTACATAGAGAAACCGTAATTACTGCTGAAGAAATAGTGGGTTTTGGGCTCAGTCTAGGAAAAAGCCATTTGAAGTCCTGTACAGTGCTTTTCATTTTATTGGAACAGCACCAGCAGTGCATGTTATATTATTGTGCTAATGCAAAATTTAGACAAATGTTGAAATATAATCCCATTAATTGCTGACTTAGTCATTTTACTAAGACTTACAGCAGCTGCGCAGGCCTGCCTACATGGAAATTACTATTAAATCACAGCCAAAATAACAAAGATCACAGTCAGACAGGGCAGCAGACTAAGGCACACTGAGTCTGCCTGCTGTAGCTAGTGTTGGCAGGACATTTGTAGTGAATATGATTTTCATCATTCAATACTTTAGTTTGCATGATATCATGCAAATATGTCTTTGAATAGGGTTTAATAAGGAGATTATTGATGTTAAATCTTATTCTGTTAATATTACAGTGCTTCCTTTTAAAGCTTGAACTTGATAATCCTGAAGCAGGTAGCCTATTTAAATGTGGTGCCATCCGTAGTTGGTAACTTGACAAACCATAGCTCTTTAGTAGCAGTTACTCTAAGCTGTATTTCAGTTTAAAAATAAAAGTTACTGTGGGAAAGTTAGTTTCTTCCAACCAAAACAACTATAAAGCTTGACAAAACATAGGAAAGGCAACATTGAATACTCAAGTCTTGCGAATACCCACAAACCAAAACAGTGCAGTGATGTCTCACCTTAAGCCAAGCATACATGGGTAGGTATCTACTTTGGATTGGGTTCTGTTGGTGATGCTCTGCATAACACAACTTAGTTTATTAGAAATGAAATTATTTCAGAAGTGGAAGTTGTTCCTCTTCTTACAATATCTTTTGTGTGTTGTGCACAGTTGAACTTCTGTATTACTGCACTGTGTATGGTTGTGAGTGGTTCACGTACTTGGTGTTATGCATACCACAGTTTGTAAACCTCTGTTCTGTGTTACTATGTAAGGTAGCATATCTACCAAGAAGTTGAATATTGTCTAATTCATAGCAAGTATTGTGTAGCAAGTGTTAGTTCTGCTAGTTTTAAGTTCAATGTCAACTTCACCATCAGATGTTCTGAGAGCATTCACAGGGGTCATTGAGCAAAAAAAAGCAGTATCAGTGCACTTTTTGCTATCTACAATTCATACCTACCATATTTACTTAAAGGTCTATTTACTCCATGCAATAAATGCTATGAAAGGGAGGATAATATTTATTTAGAAATCTCAGGAGTGTTCATATGCAGGGAGAAATAGTAGCCTTGTATACTTTACATCTTCATTATTCTGGTCTACCTTCTTCTGTTGAGCTTAGAATATTTTTTGCCTGTGCCTGGAGAATAGCTTTGCAAGAAGATAACACTACATTTTTTGCTTTTTGCTAGCATATGTATCTGAACTAATCCTTTAATAGAACCTGATCTGTGTCCTATGCTTTGCCAAGATTCCACTCTTCAAAGATAATTCTAAACCTTCTGATATTTGCCTTTTATTTTTTTGGCCTGCACCTTCTTGCAGAAAGAAAACTAATTTCTTCAGTGAGACAGCTCTCCTGACTTCAGCAGAAGTTATTTTTTCCTCTTTTTACAGCACTGGGTTATCAGCTGTTTGCAGTATCGCAGCAGTGGCTTACCACAATAAAGGCTGGCCTGTTGTTTAACCTTTAGAGCTCATCTTCACAGAACAGAATTTCAGTATGAAGTTTTTGTACTGTTCTGCTGTTGCAAAGCGTTCACAACTCTATCACCACCATGATGGGAGAGGTGAAACAATATCAAAATACAACTGTGTAATTAACTTCAGAGGGTAACATTTAATAGAATATGAAGGAAGATAGATTTTGTTTGTTTGTTTGTGTTTCTAATGAGAAAAACTCAGACCTCCAGTCTTCCTACTCTCCTCATCTCTACTTCTAATTTTCAGATTTTGGCTAAGTTCAGGCAATTATTCTTAAAATGTGTTTGGGTATGCATCAGTAGCATATGCCTCTCATTAACTTGTCAGTTGCTCTCACAAACAAGACAAACCTGTGAAGGGTAGGTACTAAGTTACTAGAAACTGAGTTTTGAGGGCAGGTTTTGGATATAATTGTGGGCAAAATCCATGACCTGATTTACTAGATTTCCTGCTTAGACCTTAACAAATCTGTTGTTGTAACTGCCCAGGCTAGGGGCCACTGTCTGCCATCTTGTTTTTGCTCAGGAAGCTGCCCACTCTGGTCCTGGCCTTGCAACAGCTCCTGCAGTGTTTATGATGAGTGAGTGGATGCGTTGATTTAGGTTGTCATAATGTCAATGCTACTTAACGCTCTTCTGAACTGGTCAGGAGATTGTATGAGAGGAGATTAGCTGAATCTTCATGTATGTCTGGGCATGAGTAGGAAGGGTTAAGCTTTGCATTGATCTTTTCATATAAGATGAAAAGATGATAGGTGACCATGAAATGATGGAGTTCAGGATCTC
>NW_010174156.1:0-3925 GCF_000695765.1 Mesitornis unicolor | reverse complement strand
ACCCATTCAGTCCCAGAAAATTTAAAAGTTCGATGGTTACCTGTAGGCACACCGATTTCTCTTCTGTGGCTATTAGAATATAATCTACATACTGTAGAAGCAGATGCTCTTGGAACCACAGTCTTTTCTTTAGCCCACATTTCCAATTCTTTTGCCAGTTGCCTTCCAAAGATCATGGGGCTATTTTTGAATCCTTGGGGTAGACGTGTCCATGTTAACTGCGTCTTGCGCCCTGTTTGTGGGTCCTCCCACTCGAAAGCAAACAGTTTACAACTTTCCTTTTCCAAAGGGATGCAAAAGAAAGCATCTTTCAAATCAAGCACTGTAAACCACTGATAATTTTCCTTCAGAGCTGTCAATAAGGTGTATGGGTTCGCTACAACTGGATGTATATCTTTCGCAATTTGATTTATAGGACTTAAGTCCTGTACTAACCTGTATTCTCTGTTTGGTTTTCACACTGATAATGGGTTCGCTACAACTGGATGTATATCTTTCGCAATTTGATTTATAGGACTTAAGTCCTGTACTAACCTGTATTCTCTGTTTGGTTTTCACACTGATAAAATTGGTGTATTACATTCTGATTCACATTCTTCTAAAATTTTATATTTCAAAAATTTATCAATCAGTTTCTTTATTCCCTGTTTAGCTTCTGGCTTGATCGGATACTGTTTAACCCTTACTGGTTTTGCTCCTTCTTTTAGCTCGACTTTTACTGGCTGGGCCATTTTAGATTTTCCTGGAATATCAATCTCCCATACCATAGGACATACTGCATTTTCTATTTCTGGAGGCACCCCTGTCATCTTAGGCCTTTCTTTTATCATCAAAATTTGTCCCATTTTCAATTTGGGTATTTTCAATAACAATTTTCCATTTTCAAAAGCAATTTGAGCATTTAATTTGGACAGTAAATCCCTTCCCAGTAGGGGCAGTGCGCATTCAGGGACATACAGAAATTCATGCATTATTGTCTTACTTCCAAATTGTAGATTCAGGGGTTGCAGGAATGGCCGACTTTCCTCCTTCCCTGTGACACCTACAATATTTGCTGTCTTAGTCCCGATCTTCTCTTTTTGTCTATTTAGCACAGAAAATGTTGCACCCGTATCCACCAAAAATGTAACTTCCTTTTCTCCCAGCTTTATCGTGACCAGGGGCTCAGCTGGGTTTGCCTCCAGTGCTAGTCATTGTGTGTATTCTCCTAAAACCATTATATTCTGTGATTCTGTGATTCTGTGATTAGCTGCAGCTTGCTGGTGTCTAATTTTTGGACACTCATATTTCCGGTGTCCTTCCTCCCAACAAAAAGCACATTGATTGCGCCCAAGGGGAGCCCTGCCAATTTGTCCTCTTCCTCCTCCCCTTGCAAAGCCTCGTCCTTTGCGTCGTCCCCGGTTTGGAGTTCCTGAGGCTTGTGTCATAACAGCAAGCAATTGTTTTTGTTTTCGTGCCTCATTCTCCTTTTCTTGATTATTATAAACTTTCCATGCTACCTCCAGTAGCCGGTCCAAATTCCTAATTTCTGCTCCTTCCAATTTTTGAAGCTTTTTCCTTATATCTTCCTGGGACTGTCCCAGAAAGATTAAAGCCAATTGCATTCTTGTTTCCTCAGTTTCAGGCTGCAAATCTGTATATTTGCGGACCGCTTCCTTTAGTCTTTCCAAAAATGCTGATGGGGACTCAGTCTTTTCCTGTCGAATGCTATATAATTTAGACCAGTTTATAGTTTTAGGCATTTTGGACTCCATATAGGATCCACTGCTGGTATCTTTTTAATCTTTCCATATGATTTTCCTGATTCGGATCCCATTGTTCATCTCCAGTCGGGAAATTCTGGTCTATGGCTCCGTCTACTGTCCGAGTACGGACATCCTCTTCTGCTCTCATTCGAGCAGTTCTTAGTACCATCTGTTTTTCTGTGGAATCCATAAGTGTCCAAAATGACCTGTATGTCATCCCAATCTGGGTTCTGAGTTTTAATTATCATTCCCATTACTCTCCCCACCTTACCAGGGTCTTCCCTGTAGGGACTTGCTGATTCCTTCCAGATTATAAGATCAGAAGGAGAAAAGTGTACTTTCACATATACCGGTCCCTGTTGCCCCACTCCTTGTCTTAAAGGAGCTATTATCCGTTTTCCCGTTTGTGATCTTAACGGGGTTACCAGGTGAGTGCGCTGCCTTGTTCTCCTGGAGATGGGAGTAGAGGAGTCTGAGTCTGATTCTTCCTCTATTCCACTGCTATCCGGGTAAGGACCCAATTGATTAGTTTCTGATGCCAATCGCCCTGCCGGGCGGTCGGCTCCAGAGGCAGGTCTGAATTCAAAGAAGGACGGGGGAGGAGGATGAGTGGGAACGGGAGCTATGGGAGCAATAGGGGCAGATGGCACAATGTTCAGTTCTGGCCCCATATCTGTCCACTCCCTTTCCTTTTCTCTCATAGCCAGGTGTTTACAGCACATTTTGGTGGAGGTTCAAGCAGTGCAATTTTTCTGAGCCTGTTCTGGTTTCACTTGCAGGGGCATTTCTTTAATGGATTCCTGATTATTCATTTTACACTCCGTCTGCCAGTCTGGCTTTTCCCGGAGGTAAAAGAAAAGATCCACATATGGGAGTTCGTCCAATTTCCCTTCTCTTTTACAAAACATTAATTGCAAAATAGTATTGTAATCTAGAGTCCTATTCAAAGGCCATTTTTCCCCATCGTCCAAATCATACAACAACCATACATGATTACAATATTCAATAAGCTGGCGCTTACTTAAATCACGCAGTTCTCCCCAATGTGCCAAAAGACATCCCAAAAAGGAGGTTTCAGGGATAACACTTCCACTCGTTCATTTAATCCTCACGCTTCGCTTATCACTGGCTGTTTCCCTCACGGGTTAACAGAACCACAGATCAAAGCTCCGCACTTGCTTCGTGCGCAATTGCACATCTCACTCACTCACACTCTCACAGTTTTGTTCTATTTTCCCCTTAATAACAACTCTATTAACCCCGCGATCGCCTTACGGGTTCTTTACCAATATCAATACCAATGCCAACCCTGCGATTACTTTTGCATTCGACTTACGGGCGCCGCCTAGGCTCCCAATACCAGGGAATTCCCTAGCTCAACCAAGCGGAACTTTTGCTCTGTCTGACAGGCAGGCTCCTTGGCTTCACCTGAGTCCAACCAAGCGGGGTCTCCGACACCGCGACTGACAGGTTAGTTCATCAGGCTTTAGCCCCCCAAAAGAAGTGCCTTACCTGTACCAGGGAACGTTGCGAGGAGCCGTAAGAGTCGAAAGCGATGGTCCTCCCCGAGAATCCCTCAGTGCCGACTGGAGTTCAATCAGCACTCGATCTCGTCCAGTCTCACTCACAAGGTCCCATCTGGGTTGCCAAAACTGTTAGCGTGATAGCAAGAAAAACTCATCTACACAGCTGTAGATAAGTAGGCACTTCTTTATTTGCAGTGCTGGGGAACACAGAGGGTAGTCTCTCAAAGTGTGCTCCAAAATCCATACATTTTCACAGCTCATTTATACATTTTTAACAAAGCGATTTTACATCATGGAGACCAAGACCACTGTCACATCATGGGTGCCATACTGGGGTCCCATAAGTGAGGTCTTGCACCTGCAGGAAGGAGCAGACAGGACAGATGACCCCAAACTGACTAGGTATTCCATCCCATATACATCATACTCAGTATAAAGCTGAGGGATCAGGAGGGTCAAACTCTCTTTTTCCTTGTCATCTTTGCTTCTTCTGCCATGACCAATGTCTGAGCAGAAGCCTGCTAGTTCATCTGCCCTGCTCCGAAGAACCTCTGGTGATGTAATTGTCATTGGGGGGTGAGGGGTTAGGGGGAGAATTTGACATTGGTTTTGTATATGTTTGAATACATTTCATTATTTTCCTATTTACATTAT
>NW_010174155.1:0-6256 GCF_000695765.1 Mesitornis unicolor | reverse complement strand
CAACTCTAACCATTCTATGATTGTATGATTCTATATCAAACTTTTAGCTAGGAATTGCTGCAACTTCCAGGGGAGGAGGTGTGGATGCAGCATTTCAGTATTTTTTTAAAAAAAACCTCATTTTTCAAAGTCTGAGCTTATTAATAGGTAGATCATAACAGACACATTACTACTATGGTTATTATGCCACCCATTATAATATTTAGCATAAATGCTAGTAGAACCAAAAGCATCCGAGTCATACTGGTTGCCAACTGCAGTTTATCCACTTATAGCTTTTTTACCTGAATGTTTCCTCTTGGAGGTGCTCTAATTGGGTCTGCAGCTGCATGTGCCTACGACCTGCAGGGCTATTGGGATCTTCTATAGAATCAGATTGATTCAAGCGTTCCATCAGAATCTGGTTCTCAGCAAGTAAAATGCTCTTCTCCTCTTGAAGTGCTGCAAACTGATGGAATAAAAGAATAGACTGGAATAATGGAGCTGTCAACTACAAAGAGCAATTTTTTGCTGCACACAGCAAAACATTAATACCACTCATAAATAGAAACTTTGAAGCTCACAGAACTGTATTTAACAGGAACACATTGTAACTTTAATACTTTTTCATTTGATATGTGATGTAACCAGTGTACTACAGCATTAGGGACAGAATTTACCATAAAGAAAAAAGGCTGCTTAACTTTATTTCTCAGAAATATCTAAATAAAAATATCTTAGTTATCAAAGAAGATTATGTCACTGTATTAGTTTGCCTACTTTTCAAGCACTGCCACCCCACGCACACACCCTAGCACCCCATAGTAAGGTTTTTTAACATGTTTTCCAAAGGAAACAATGTTTATACATTCACACAGAATATTCAAGTCTCCCATGGCCATGCCTCTCCAAGAAATTTTTTGATCCAATGGCAAATTTCTGCCAGCTTTGTGAAAACAGGCAGTGGGGCAGAGAAGCCAAAGTGCTGTGATCAAAGAACATCTGAAGCATAAGCTCATATTATTAGACACTATACAATCAAATGTACAGGAAGGGAAAAAAAGAAATAAAAATATCCCAAGAGAAAATAAAGTTTGGATCAGAACTTGCAACCAACACAACAAAATCAACCAACCCTCAAACACAAATCAATGAGGCACAAGGCTTCATTAATTCTAGTCATTACAACTTGGCTAAAAACCAAATTATATGCCAAAATAGGAATTGACTGAAATGTCTCTTCTGGGTTCCAGGTTAAGTCTGTTGATGCCTTCCAGATCATATATGCTTAGCTTGCAGCAGAACTTAGTTTATGCATAGGTGATAGTCTAGAATAACGTTGATTTGGTTGTAACTTTTTACTGAAATCATTATACCAGCAAAACTTCTCCTACGATTTCTGTAACTCATGAGTTGAGCAATGCAGCTCATTTCTTGCTTGAATGCAAAAAAAAGCTTTTTCAGTATCAGTCACCTTAATGCTGACATAACTGAATCAATATAAGAGGTCATGCAATTTTTGCTCTGCTAACATGGGTAAAGAAATACAGCAACTGAGAAATTATTTTGAAATATAAAAGGTAGATTTCCACAATAATCCCTTTCTTCAGCTGTGCAAGAATTAACATACTTTTTTTCTCAATTTGAAGAAGACCTACCTGCATATCTAACTCATGACATCTCTGGGCAATTTCTTCTTTTGTTGCTAGGGCTTCATCTAATTCTTCTGTAGTTTTCTTCAACTATCATAAACAACAATCATTTTTAGTTTCATAATCATGCGGCCTTCCAGTATCTGAAGGGGATCTAAAGGAAAGCTGGGGAGGGACTTTTTACAAGGGCATGTAGGGATAGGACAAGGGGTAATGGCTTTAAACTGGAAGAGGGTAGATTTAGACTAGATATTAGGAAGAAATTCTTTACTGTGAGAGTGGTGAGACACTGGAACAGGTTGCCCAGGGAAGTTGTGGATGCCCCCTCCTTGGAAGTGTTCAAACCTGGTCTAGGGGAAGGTGTCCCTGCCCATGGCAGGGGGCGGGTTGGAACTAGATGATCTTTAAGGTCTCTTCCAACCCAAACCATTCTATGATTCTATGAATTATATGATTGTAAAGTCTTTTTTACATTTCTGTAATATTGTTAAAGTTTGGAGAAAAATGAAAAGCAATTCTGCTTCTACAATGAAACAGATGAAACAAAGTAGCAACTGTAATAATTGTTTAATTTGTCTAACAAAGGTAAATATAGCTGAAGGTGATGTTTTGTCTTGAAACAAAACATTGAAGTTATCACATTTATCCAGTAAACTGAGAGCCCCCCAAAACCAAACAGTTTAGCTCTGAAGACTCTATTGCCTCTGTACACTGAAAAAAAACCAAAACCATCAATACCACTTTTCTTTATGGATGCAAAGAATACATTATTTCACTTTTTAAACTACTTTACAAATGCACAAAAGTTTGGGAGGTAGAATACAAGGAACAAACAGTTAAGGTAACTGGGAACTACTCTTACTGTACAACAGGAGAAACAATCAACACCATGATGGAGAAACCTACCCATCTGAAAAGAGACACAATCTTATAAGCAGTGTGGAAACATTCAGTTACATCCCTTTAAGGGACTATATAATAATTAAAATAGTTATATCTTCCAAGTTTCTGTATGAATGTAGTCAGGGAAATAAAGAAATACCTACAAGAAAATTAGTCTGGTAAAATATGCACATAGTTAATATATATGTATAAATTTTAGATGGGCCTTCTACTTTTTGCAGACAGGATCATAATCTTTCATTTACATTTACAAGGGAGAGCTGACAAAAATTAATTCCATCTACCAGAATTTATCTACTTCTACAAATGTAACTGTAAAAAAAATTAAGTTTTATTTTGTATCCATTATTCAAATTTTCCACAAAACTCTCCCACAATAGAAAAGGTAGATTGCTTAACAATAAACCATAATCATTAGGCACTGATTTCCTGTGACTAAAGGAAAAGAAACATCTCATCTTAGATACCTGTCGTTCAAGATCAATGTAAGCATCATTTCCAAAAGAGACTGGAGACTCTTTACTCATCAACTGCAATTAGATTACATTGGATTAGAAAAAACATAAGATTTATTTGCATATTAAAGTAAGTTTCAATGAAAAATTAGATTAATCTTAAGCTTTAGAAAATCTTTTTTCTGACAATAGTAATATTTTTACTTCCTTTTTTATATGAAGTATATTAAAAAAGTATTACAGAAAGACATATTTGGGACTTAGAGTATCTACAGTATGAAAAACATTACCTTACAGAGTCATTCTCTCTTCTGAAAAAGCACATTCATTATCTGTCATGAAAGCTACACTATCCTTTGCAGAGCACTGTATTGAAGCAGCATCAGACTGGTGGTAGCTATTATGTAGCAAGCAAGATAGGTCTCAAATTGTTCTCTGGCAGTTGTTTTCATATTTTCCCATTTTGAGAGCCCACATTCTTATTTCTGGTTTTGAAGCACCTGTAGCTCAACTAATTATAAAAACATGAAAGAGGATCAAGCTTACTGCTCCCGATTTGTCTGGAAATTGCAGATTAAAAATTTATACTCTAGAATAAGTATTTTTTAAACGTTGCAATCCGACTAATCTATCTGACTGGTTTGTAATGGTTTTAGTGAGGAAAAAATGATTGTCAAGTCACTACTGCCTTGGAAAGCCCCATACTGAGTGACATGCTTATTGGGAGGAAAAAAGTTTTCTTTAGGAGTCTCACCCACTGATCAACTACAACAGATAAATGGCTAGAAATAAATTTAAATATTACAAATAATCTAAGACCAAATAACCCCCCCCACAAACAAATTGTCAGGGCAGGCTCAAAACAAGAGACAAAGACATAATATTTGAAGGTTCTAGCAAGCAATAGCTCAAAGAGGCTGAGTTCTGACTGCTAGCCAGTTTTATTAGTTCCCCTGATAACACATCAAGGGCAACTGTAGATACAATATTTACAAAACATCATCTCCTTGGAATGCATAGCCAAGTAAACCTGACACCAGTGAAGGTGAAGTTAAGGTTGAAAGCAATACTATGAGAAAATAAGCAAATAAATAAATAAATATATATATACACACACACATTACAGTTATGTTTCAAATAACTCAAAAAGAAATGTTTTCACCCCCTGAAAACAAAGCAACCTACAAAACAAAAGTAAAATAGTAAAATATCACAAAACTTAGGTGGGAAATCTGGTATTTGCCTATTCCTGACATCACTGAATTAAAGAGTTAGAAAAAAAGAAGCTGATCTAGCAGGAAGTTTGTGAATTATTTTTTAAAATCTTAATTATAAGAACTCTTGATCTGCAATTTGAGACCTCGAAATGATTCTATAGCCATCCAATAGGATCCAAGACTGTTAGAATGCAGCATGAATCAAAGAGATAACAGGTAGCAGAGCCCTCAGGCTCAAGTGACATCTCTTTAGTGACATCTTTTAGAGTTGTAACAGAAATAGTGAAATTGCTCTAGTGTTCAACATGGAATTCATAATTTCTTGCTCACATTCAGAAGCAATTCAATTACCAGTGAAGGCCTCAGAAGGAAAAGCATATTGACAAAGACTTAAGAACTGTTGTTTTCTTCTGGACACTTGCCACACTTTCTTGTCAGAAACTATTCCTTTTAACTATTCCCCTGCAGTAAATCTCCATCATGAAGCCTGACTGAGCACATGAGAAGGTACTCATGGCAACTGAGTGGTCACTAACATTATTCTGTTGTTTTCTTTTTTTATACTTCCATCTTCATTGTCAGTGTAATTTATCAGTTAAAGAAGATCAAGATAAACTTAACTGCATACAGCAACTCTCCAGGATAATGACTGCTAAGCACAGCAGCAGAATGGTCTTTTCCATCACCCTATTCTTTCCTATTAATATCCTTAAAAAAAAATTTTACAAAAGACATTGGAGTGCATTTATTAACACGCTACAAAGTATTATCACGAATATCTTAAATAGCCTATTAATCTTGCTAATAACTGACAAAAGGATATTTTCTTGTTTCTATATTTCTTTCTTTCTATACTTATTATTTCTATATTTGTCCAGTTACACCATTAACTTGTTCAGATAATTTTTTTTCCAATTATTAGATAGAAATTTTTAAAAGCTTTTGATATTGTCTCTCACAGTATCCTTCTGGACAAAATGTCCGGCATACAGCTAAACGAGTCCATAATACATTGAGTAAACAATTGGCTGACAAGTTGGGCTCAAAGAGTTGTAGTAAATGGGGTTACATCAGGCTGATGACCAGTCACCAGTGGGGTTCCTCAGTGCTCTTTAATGTTTTGATAAATGATCTGGATGCAGGGGTCAAATGTACATTGAGTAAGTTTGCTTATGATCCTAAACTAGGAGGAGCTGTGGACTCCCTCGAGGGTAGAGAGGCCTAACAGAGAGATCTGGATAGACCAGAGAGCTGGGCAATCACCAACTGTATGAAATTTAACAAGAGCAAATGCTAGATTCTCCACCTGGGATGGGGTAATCCTGGTTATATGTCCAAATAGAGGATGAGAGGCTGGAGGGAGCAGCCCTGCAGAAAGAGATCTGGGGGTTTGGGTTGATGGCAAGTTGAATATGAGTGAACACTGTGCCCTGGCAGCCAAAAGGGCCAACTGTATTCTGGGGTGCATCAAGCACAGCATAGCCAGCCGGTCAAGGGAGGCGACTGTCCAACTCTACACTCCCTTATTCTCTTTCTCTTCCCCTTCTAGAGGTGGGGAGAGGGGTTAATAGAGAGCATCTGTCAGTCATTTAGTGGATAGCCCAGCCCTAAACATCCACACCCTCTGCCAAAGCAGGTTCACCTACAGCAAGTTGCACAGGAGAGCATCCAGGCAAGTTTTGAATATTTCCAGAGAATGAGACTCCACAACCTCTCTGGGCAGCCTATTCCAGTGATCTGTCATCCTCAAAGTAAAGAAGTTTTTCCTCATGTTCAGCTTGAACTTCCTGTGTTCCAGTTTGTGCTCATTGCCACTTGTCCTGTTTCTGGGCACCACTGAGTCTGGCCCCAGCCTCCTGACACCCGCCCTTTAGATTTTTAAAAGCATTGATAAGATTCCCCTCTTGGTCTTCTGTTCTTCAGGATAAACAGACCCAGGTCTCAGCCTTTCCTCATAAGAAAGATGCTCCAGTGCCCTAATCATCTTAGTAGCCTACTGCTGTACTCTCTGCAGTAGTACCTTGTCCTTCTTGAACCGGGGAGCCCAGAA
>NW_010174154.1:78263-84400 GCF_000695765.1 Mesitornis unicolor | reverse complement strand
CACACATACCCCCACACTAATTCCCCCAGGCAGAGGATGCACACACAAACACGCGCACACACACACACACACGCACACAACCCACAGGCAGGGGATACGCACATGCAGACATGCAGACATGCACACACACAACCCACACTAACTCCAACCCACAGGCAAGGGATGCACACACAATCTACACGCTCACACACGCACACCGCACACTACACCCCACCCTCCAAGCAGGGGATCCCCCTCTCAGACAAGGGTAGACCCACAATTAACACTTCCACACAGGGAATGAGCATACCCCCTCAGAGCTTCCCACACACCCCCCCTCTCAGACAGGGAATGTGCGCACACACACACACATTTCCATATGTTCCCCCCGTCCACGCACATACGCACACCCACACTGTCCCCAGATGAGGGGTACACCCACAGCACCATCCATCCCCTCTTTTTCTGCCCACTTCCCAAGCCTAGAAGGGCACAGTCACCCCACACAGGACAGCGGAATGATGCTGGGGGTTGCTGAGGCTGAGGGCCAAACCCCATGTCAGAGGTACAGTGCCTGGGGAGTCAGGACCCCTCGTGGGGTGGGGACTCACACGCTTTTGTCACTCAGTTTTGATGGGGTAGCAGGCTGCCGTCAAGACTTCTGCTACTCCTGCTGCCTCTTCCTTTTTCCTGTAGGGTTTAATAGTTCCTCTTTATTACTTTTTAATGGGAAGTCCTTTATCATTTCACATAATGGGAGGAAGTCTCTCTCCCTCATTCAATGAAGCCCCTCCATATTTTAGGTATTGATTGAGAAAGCTGTTCTTCTTTTCATGCTCTCCTCTCTTTCTCAGGTTTCATAACAGTTCTTCTGCAGCTTTGCCCTCTGCATTGTGTTGCTGAGGCCTCATCTCATCCTATAGCTCTGAGATTCTGCCTTCAGAGTTGCACATTTTGCTGCTGGGATGAAGGATTTCCAACACAACATTTATCAGCTTTGCTTTTTCTTTTTTTTTTTTAATTCAAAGACCTTCTAATTCTTTTGAAAACCATCCAAGAAACAGATTGAGCAGTGTTGCCACCATGATTTCAATTCCAACCAACCAAGAATTAGGTTAAACTTTGAATGCTCATTTGCTGTGTTAACTCCTCTCCTATTTTATTTGCTTCTTCACCCACCAGCATGGGAACATATATATTTGAGATTTTTTTTAAAAAGAGGGTTTGGACTAGATGAACTTTAAAGGTCCCTTCCAACCTAAACTGTTCTGTGATTCTATGATCTTCTCCCGGCCCACATTCTGAAGATTTCTGAATGGGTACCACACTAGTGGAAGTCCTAAGTGGTGCCGATTTCAAGGTTAGTTTTCTATGGAAATAATTATTTCTGTTGACATCTCCAGCAGAATGCACTTTGTCTGAAATCTGGACATCTGTGACATAGACATCTGTGACTGTGCTGCTCAGCCTTGTCAACCCTTATGATCAGTCATGGAAATTCTCTTCCATATCTTATATATAATAAATGAAGCTCCATAGCAACCTATTCCTTTCAAGTACTCTCCAGCTGAATTGTAGATATCTATGTATTCCATATGTTCCACCCCTTGTGTGTACATGTGTCTGTGTGTCTCATTACTAATTTTTTGAAGCTGCTGATTATGAGAGGTGAGCAAAGCTCTCAAAGACAATTAAATTCCTACAAGTTTAAGAAAATGAAGGCAGCTGGGTGAAGATGCTCACTTTGTGCCCAGAGCCTGGCAAAGGTGGCATTGGGTGTTTGTACATTGTTACATACCTCAAAATCTGTGTATCTGTATCTGTCACATCACTGAGAAAAGTTCAACTGGAGCTTAGGTCTTCATAGCCATTGCAGTCAACAAAGCCCATGAGAAAGAGCTGTAGCAAACCAGTTCATTCATTTGGATGTTCATGTGAAAATAGGTTCTCAGGAGCTTCAGGGCTCCTTTACTGCTTTTGATGGTGCAGTGAGTGCTTTTGAAAGCTGTGAGTGTGTTACAGAACAAAACCATGGTTTTGTGAGGTTGTAGTATTTGATTTTGTAAATATTTTTGATAAATGAATACTCTCTGATTTCTCTCTCATACACATACACACAAATACTAATGGGAATTGCTTACTGGGAAAGCTGACAGAAAGAGCAGTCAACAGGCAAGTTCCCGCAGTTCTCCAGCTACGCCGGTGTGCATGCTGTGTAGACACTGCTCTGGAATAAGCAACTGATCTGTTTTCAAAAAGGAGGAATTATTCTGGAATTATTCTGTGTTAGTGTGTCCACAGTAAAAATAACTGTATTCTGGGAAATAATTTTTGCACACAGAGGTATATTGTCATACCTAGACCCATGTTTACTTCACTATGTACCTTATTAAATTTTCTTTCATAAACAAAATGCTTACTGTTCTTGGCTCACTCCTTTTCTAGGCTTGGGACTTTTCTGTCCGCAAACACTGATCTTCTGCTTTCACACCAGTGTGTTTGGAATGTGAAGCCTTTGTGTTTCCTCTGTTTATCAGGAAAAAAGTGCAAAATGTGCAGCCATGCCGATGACCAGTGTCTTGCAGACCACATGGGAAAGATTTACTTCAGAGGAGTTTTGTTTCAGTTGGTCATATAAGAGGGAGAAAGACACAGCTTGAACGAAAGAGAAATCTCTTTCCTAGAGAGAGGAAGATGTGGATGTAGGAAGATGGGCAGGCATTTGGAAAGGTGGTGTTAAATCATGATGTGTAGCAGGAGGATCATTTTCAAAATCCCAGTCAAACTGTTTCAATAATAATTGTCTTTACTGCTGGTCATCTTGACCACAGTAGTGAACTCATGTGACCCACACAGTTGTTTCATTTTAAAGAAAGAAAAGGGAATCTGTGTTTATCAGGGCCCTGAAGGCTCTGCCCAGCCACCTCTGGGAGCTCCCCCGCGCCTGTCCATGGCCCAGGACCACATTTCTACTCAATCCAGGGCTATCAGTCTCTGCCCAGCAACACTAGAGACACTCCTCTGTGGAGAAGGGAATGATCCTCTTACAGACTGACTTCATGGCTATTCCTCGCTTGCAGGAGTAGATATTACAGTAAGCACTGGCAACAGGAGAACTGCTGTCATCAGTATCAACGTTTGCCTATCTGTCTAAATAAAGTCAATCATTTTCTTAACTGTAATCAACTTAGTAACTGCAATGCCAAAATGTAATGTCAGGTGGTCTGGAAAAGTCTCCTTATTTCATGTTGATGAGTCCTGCAAATGGCAAAAAGAAAATAATTCTGTTCTAGGAGGAGAGCAAACCCCATCGCAATGCCCTTTCTGTCACTCAAGGCATCCAGATAAAACCAAGTCAAACAAAGGCAACTTCTTGGCCAAGTCTAATATTCTTTTAACATAAATCACATCAGAAATAGCATAGACCACTACAGTTCAGACCAAGTCAGGTCCGGATTAGGGACTTCTTGAATCGTGGAATATCTTTCCATGCTTCCTAATGAGAGTGGTTTGATTGGGGTTTTTCCCCCTCTCTTTTTCAGGCTTTGGTTTCCTCTTATCAGATTCCTGCAACTCAGAAGAGTATGTTTTCTATTTTTCTTCCCACAGATCAGACTCCACTTCACTTTCTCCAGGTCTTGGGTTCTAGAGGGGCTCCTGGAAGAGATTGAAGCTCTTCCATGAGATGCAGGGGGACAGCAGTCTCACTCATGTTGAAAGGCTACCTCACAGACACATCTAGGCATGGTGTGCTGTTGCATGCTGGGGCAATAGTGGCAGCTTTTTCCTCTCTAATGCAGTAAGTGGAAACTTCCAGGACTGCATATCACAAAACCAGCAATGGAGCTGAGCAAGAGCATAGACAGGAAGGACAGATCATGGGCAAGATGCCATTGTCAAATTAGCCACGACTTGGATGGGTTTTGAGGGTTTTTTTCTTTTTTGGCTGTTTGTAAAAATTGATTTATTGTTCCTTTCTTCTCTGGGTGACAATTTTCTGTTGTTTTTTTTTTATTCTGGACAAAGCTGCACAAGGATATAGTAGTTACTGTCAGGGCTAAAATCAGTTGTAGACACAAAATAACACAAACAGAAAACATTATCAATATAATCACAGTTGAATCAGAGTTGCACAAAGTGTTGGGGTTTTTTTTCAAATTTGGGCATCTCCTCATCTATAGAAGTCAAATAGATAAGGTTTACTGGCTGGCTTTTTGTCAAGCAGACAGAATGCAGGCTGAGTGGCTCCTGGAGCTCTAGCCTGCAACATTTGGATATTGGGCTCTCCTTCATGTTGGAGAAAACTGCAATGATTTAACCAAACTAAAAAAAAAAATTTTTAACTTCCTGTAATGGGTTATTCCAGCTTATGTTTTGATTAAAAAAATAAAATAATATTTTGTAATGTAATCTTCATAGTTTGTGGTGTTTCTTTTAAACATGAGCTGAATGTTAATCCTCTCTGTCAATTAAAATATTATCCAGTGTTATTCACAGACCTTTAAACTGAGATCCCTTATTTTGGCCCCATGTCAGGTCAAAACCTGAGAAATTATTCAGCTTTGATCATGAGTCCCAGGTAGGGCATATCCCAGGTTTAAACTTTCTCTACTGATGCTTTCTAGGAGTTGCAGAATTTTGATCCAAGTTTATGACAAAAGAGCAGTGGAATAAAACCCAATACTGTCATTCTAAAGACCTGGCAATTCCTATTAATATATGATACAGGGAGAGCCAGGGGATGCTTGTAGCTGAAGGTATACATAGCATGAGGCTTGTTTAGGTGATCCGACATTGCCTTCTACCTTTGAAGTCTGCAAGCTCTACAGTGCAAAAATGTGTTTCCTTAAATACCACCTCCAAGGAGATGTCTCTCATGTCTCCAGAAGCATCCACTACCTCTTTCACAGGCTTCTTCCCCATCCCAATGGAGGCAGAGCCACACAAGCGTGCCTCTGTTCCCAGGGGGGCTGTCAGGGAAGATGTCATTCCTGAGCTCCTCTGAACATCTGCGGTACCTGCCTGGGCTTTAGGTAGCAGGCATCTATTTCCCCAGTCTGGCAAAATGGGAGTCAGAGTTTTCAGGCTTCTCATTTCAGTTTATTTCTGCTCTATGTCAAATATGTTTTAATGATAGATTAATTAAAGGTAATCTGTCACAATAGTTTAGGCATCAGCAAAAGGCATTTTCTGTGCAGGGTGAAGCTGAAGGAATACAGCAAGGACTGGAAAGACGGATGTTCAGCAGCCACTCAGAAATACTGGCTAAATAACTCTCTTTATTAGCAAGGGAGAATGAAAGATCCAGGAGCAGAGGATTTTGCAATGGGAAGAAGCCAATTGCAGAGGGAGGAGGATCAGACTGTGATTAGCTGTGAGAGGTATGAAGCTTCTAATTATAAGGGCAATCCCTATGCTCCTCCCCTGCAGTTGGGTAGAAGAGGACAGAGACTGTAAGCAGAGAGATAGGATCTGGCACTTGGGAGGAGAGCTTCCTCTGTGTCTCACACTCTTTAACAGGCCTTTGGGGGAACTATGGGGAGATTAATTTTTCCCAAAACACAGTTTGAGGCTTTCCCTGAGTAGGGCCATCCTGTTGGTACCTGGGCAGTGAGCTGTGCACAGACAGCATAGTCCTGCTCTGATGTGGTGGTGGAAATTGGAGAGTGAGCCTCCCAGGGATTAGACTGCAGCCATTGTCGACACATATGATAAACTGCTGATAAATGTTGCAAATTCTATGTGGATAATTTCTTTAAAACTTAACGTGTTTGCAAGTGAAGTTTTAGGCCTTGGAGCTCTCATTCCCATCATTATTTTTCATTTTCAACTTGTTCCCCATGGATTAAATCTCCATACTGAAATGCAGAAAATCTCTGGACATTGCTTTTTTAATGAAATATTTTGGTATCACCAGCAAATCCTGACACAATATTAAGCCCATGTTTCTCCCCTGTAAATAACACATTGCAGATAATGTAGTCCTGCTCCTGGCTTGCAGTACAAAACAACCAGCAAGCTAAAAAACTCCACAAATTACTTTCAGTGACATTTCAGGATTTATGCAGACTCTTTTTTTTCCTTTTTTTTTTTTTCCTATGGGATTGTATAGAAACCTGAAAGAGTGATAAATTAACCTGATTGCTTTTTTTCTTTAC
>NW_010174154.1:43376-78232 GCF_000695765.1 Mesitornis unicolor | reverse complement strand
TATTTCCCTACAACCTTTTTATCCTTTGTAACCTCTGGAAGAGAGCACTGGGGTGATGTGTAAATGTGGCACTTAGCCCAAGTGAAACCTCCTTTTTGACAAACAATAATAAAAACATAAGTAAATTTAAATGAGCATCTTGAAACTAACTGTGGCTTTGGCAGAGTGATACTAACACATCTTGATATTAACACAAGCAGCCCTACATTCATAACTAGCTTCAGAACTAACAACCAGTAAGGGATTGACTTTTTAAAATAATTTTCTGAGTGATGCAAAGCTTTAGAAATTCTTATTGCTCAAGTATGTGTGCTGCTCTGTTTTAGACTCTGTAAACCTGAAGATGCTGGCTCTGTGGGGTTTGATTAATACCATGGGGCACTATTTAAGTCAAGAAAGTCTAACTTTTAAAAAATTACACATCAAGTCTCCAGGCTTCCCTGCAGTATATCAAATCTCAATTGGCAGGTTACATGCCATAATCTTTTTTGAAATATTTCATTAGACATTTTTATACTTAATGTAGCTGTTTTTTAAATTCCTGTAGTGTAGAATAAATGGCACTATGTTTAAGAAACTCCACCTTGGAAGTGTAAATTTATGTATTCAGATTTTCCTAAATTGGCTAGAATACATTTCTCATTGTTCCCATTAAAAAAAAAAAAACAAGGGAAAGAAGAAAAACAAAACCAAAAAACCACAAGCAACAAATCAACAACAACAAAAAACCCCAAAATAAAACTCTTATTCTTAAATAGCTTATATAAGTCCTTTGGAAATCAGTGGAAGAATGGAAAAAATACTGCATAGGTACCACAATGAAACACACTGTTTTGAGGAGTGTGAACTAATACCACGACTTAAATGTGGAAGCTGATTAGGACTGGAAGTAGAGTCATGAAACTGCGTATTCTTGCTATAGGTTGAGCAGGTTGTTTGTGGGACGGATCTTGTTTTAGTGCTCTTTACCTCTAACCACCTTCAACTGTACTTGAAATGTGTTCCTACAAGTTCTGCCACTTCACACTCCTGAAATACTCCTTATTTTGCACAGGTACACTGAATATCCTCCATTTATTCTTTCCCATTCCTCAGCTGCTGGTGACATATGCTGTGGGTGATTCTGAACGGTATGGGCTGAAAGGCCAGTGTTTCCACTAAATTAAGCAAATAACACCAAAGGGGCATTGCAGCCTCAGCAGAGACACTAATGTGGGTTCCTCTCCTGTCACCATTTTTCATGAAAGTTGGTAAGATGTTTTGAAAAGGGCTAATGGATTTAGAAGTGATGGGAAAGAGGTTGTGGAGAGCAAAATAGATCTGAAAGGCAAAGGCATGGATTTTTCCCTAGGAAGCCAGGCTGAGCTGTCATATGCAGAGCTGAGCAGGCAAAAGTGTTCAGTGGGCCTTTTTGCTCACTGCTGTCTGAATACTTGCAGGTATTACTGCAAAGTGACTTTGAAGAAGGTGGGAAATCCTACAAGATCAGATTTTAAAAATACTATATTCATCTTACGTGGATGGAGATGACTGCTGAAGATGCAAGTAGCAGGAAATCAGACCCCGTACTTTGCTAGTTAGTGATGCACAAATAGAATTGTGTGATTATTATTAATTTGCTCATTAATTGAATTTGCTTGCAAATGGGTTAGACAAATAACTCAGTTTATGAATTGTTTGCCTGGTGCACAGTTCTTGATTTAAATGTTCATTATTCATATTTGCTATTTGCATAGTGTTCTGGGATCATGGCAGTGCATTTGGTCTCATGATACAATTTTGGTCCCTCATCAGGCAATTCTCAAATCCGCCAAAGACTCAGGATAGCAACACAATCCCTGCTGTGTAACATCCGGCTTTCTGTGACTTTCTGTCCATCATTTTGATATTCTGTTGTTGCTCATTCAATAAACTGCTCTGCCAACTAATGTCATTACTCTGGTTTTCCATACTTCAATTTTCCACCACCCATTTTCCATCAAAAACTTCTCATCAAGTTGAAGTGTGCCCAGTCAGCTTTAGTTGACGTCATGGAACTGCTTCAATTAATGGATGACATGAATATCTGCATGTTTGTGGCTTTTTCCGTTTATTTTGGAAAATACACATTTTCTTCCAGCATAATATTTATGTAAAAATAACTGCTGAAAATGAAATACAGTAGTCTGCAGTACCATATTTTTGACCCTTCAAAAATAAATCACAGTACTTAGATGTCACACATGCTAGTAGAAACACACAAGGCATACTGCATGTAGCTGTGAAGCAGCAATCCTCTTGCCTTTGCTCTGCATTCACGCCACTGGGAACCCACCTCCACTACCACTGTGATTTAAATTGAGAAAACATCTGGGAAAATAAGTTATATCATAAATCCAAAGCATTCCCTGAATGATTCTACTGAGTCTATGGCTAAGAGGCCATGTAATTTTACTTTAAAAGTTAAATTTAATATGCTGTGTTGTATTAGTAATGATCATGCAGATCACGCTGAACATTGTTAGCTTTACCTCCAACTATTGAGTGCACTAGTAATAAAAGTGAGTACCAGGTGTAAGAGTACCAAACATGCCACATCTTTGCTGCAAAAACAATTTTTGAGGCAGAGAAACCCTGTGATAAAGAAAATTGTATATTTGTTATTGGTCTGGATTGAAGACCTGAATAGGAAGACTATGCCAGTGATTTGGCTCATCACAATGGAGAAGGCTAAAAGTCTGTGTGTCCACTTCAGGCAGAAGGAGATCATGACTGTGAAGAAGGGGGAGAGTGGTGGCTTGATCCACCCACAGAAGGGATGGACAGAAACAAGCTGTGGGGAGATACAGCTCTTTTTCTCTGCTTTCTTTGGTGTTACAGTGAATACACTCTCTTTTATTCTCAAAACCCAATGTTAATATCAGATGTGTTTCATAAAGTGTGGCTAAGCTATTAGAATAGATTCTTGGACTCGAATCTTTAACTTTCTTAGCAAACTTGAGTTTCTGATAATAAACGGGTTTTGCTATGAGTACTGTAAACTGGATATGTATCATCTTCAGACTGATGAATGGCTATGATACTCCAAGCAAGAAACCATTAGGTCATGAACTTGTGCAATCAAATTAGGTTATTCAGGGTAAGTCCACAGTGTAGATTCTTGAATGAACATTTCCGTCTCTCAAAGAACCACTTATTTAGAGAATTTGGCAATTATTTAAAGGAATTCCTTCCATCATTTAAAGGTGTAAGCACCCATTCTGAAGGCTGAAGATGAATTGACAATTTTTGTCAGATCTGAGGTAGGAAAGTACCTTCATCTCTTTCTTTTTGCCATGAGAGACTGGCTTTCTCTGAAATAGAGAAAAAATCCAAGCAGACCAAGAAGCAGAGCAATAAGATCTGTTTCTAATTCTGTAAACCAGAGGTATTTTTAAAGTCCACACTTGTTGAAAACAGAGCTAGATTAACTGAAGTCAAAATCTACCATACTGAACTTCTGGACGGACACCTCAAGAAGTACACAGTCCTTTTCTCCTCTAAATTCCTGATTATTTAGTATGACTATGAGCAACATTTGAACCTCTTTATATGGAGAATGCTTCCCAGAAGATACTTTCAATTACTACTATTGATGATGCCTAATGGTTCTCACCATTTGAATACTTTAAGCAGGTTCACTCAGATCAATGCAGATCTGCATTATTCTATTTAGCTTATTTTAGCAGAATAATCCTTTAGCAAGTGAAAAGCCCTAAGGCAGCAGCTGGTTCCAGTTTTATAAGAATGTCTTGTAGTTTTCTTCAGGTAGTGGAAAAAAAAATCTGTAACTATGGAAAAAGCTGCAGTGTGAGCTATCAGGCACCAGAGAATTCACCCCAGAGAAGCCTTTATAAATATCCAAGTTATAGAAAAGACTTCTCATAAGCATTACAATTTATATTCAGTACTATGGATCTTTAGGAAATTTGGCTTCATTGGTTCTAGTGTTCGAAGAATTGGTGTTTGCTATATTATCTCTAAGTAAAAATGTGCTGAATGCCACTCATGTTTTTCTTTCTGATACAAAGCAGAAATACCTCCAGTTGTCTCTAGAAGAGCTGTTACATATCTAATTTGGCTGGCGTGCAAGCATTTGGCACTGAGATCTACAAGACATTTGGAACTGGGCCGCTGTAAGGACTGGGTCCAGCATAAGGAAACCTTCACATTCCTCCACCCCTCACAGCATCTGCATTCATCTAGGATGGGGCTGCACTGGTTTTCTTTCTCTTGCTGCACAGACCAGCTCATTTTCAGTATTAGAGATACAAACTGCAGCCAAAGTCCTAGGGTCACTGTAGGCACAGTGCTGAGGTGCATTAGTGTGACTGGACAGCTTTTGGTGGAGGACATCGCTCTCATACCCTACATACCCCACAGCATTAATCTGGGCTAGTTCCACACCATGTCCCTGCTTCAGGATAAGCATGAGACTCGAAGGTAAAATCTTGCCAAATCATAGATTAAGCAATGGCATGTTTATTTAAATTGATTTTCAGTGAACAAGAATGTCCTCGGCGTAATACGCTGCTGCTTATCCACCACAGATATTGTCATGCTGTAACTGAGGCTGCCACCACAGTCAGATTGGAGCTATCAGACCATTTGTCAGACCATGACTGAACTCCTAAACAAAGAAGCATTACTTGCCTGCCTTCCTTTTAACATGCAAATTAAATGTTTTCAACATGATGAAAATATGTAATTTTCTTGAATAGTTTCTTGGCTGAACTGTTTTGTTTTTAGAAAGAAATGTGCCTATAAGGGAGAACTATATGAGCAGGACAGAGCATAATAACTGGAACAAATGAATACCTTAATTAAATATACTTAAAGTTCACCATCATGGTTAAAGATTCTCTAAGCTTTTGAGAGTGCTCAATAACCGTACATTAAATCAGGAAGATTTTTTGAATATGCTATACTAGGAGATGTTCATTGGAATTATCCAGTTATTAAGGATTTGTGTATTTTCTTGAGTTTTTTAAAGATTATTGGTTACACATATACATCTGCTTTCTTACAGAAAAAAAGCCTCCTTATACAGCAGTATATGTTTTTGGTATCCTCAGTTTTGTAGATTTCTTAAGTTTGCCCAGTCTCATTGCTGGACTTCAACCTACAAAAAAGGGTTATACTTTTCTATATTTAGATAAGCAATTCTGCACAGTCTGGCACTCCTTCTAGATTACATACATTATGACTCTTTTGAGCTTCCTTATTACATTACCAGCCTAATGAACTGTGCCAGTATATTGGTTCAACGTGACATTAAATCAGTGCAAAAATTTGTTAGCTGGATCCTGAGCCATTGGCTGTGCTTTGCCTGAGCTGTATCACACTGTGCTACCAGCTCAAAGCCACCCTTAGAGTGATGGAGTTCGACACAGCACAGGGACAGCTTCCAGCGAGGGAAGCCTCTTCATGCTGGCCCTTAGGGCATGGTGACAGGCATTAGGCACACCATCAAAGGACAGAGGACATCTGTGTAGCACAATGAGTCACAGGTGTCTTGAAGCTTTTGATGAGCTACATAAATGTGTGTAGGTCTTAGCAACTCTAACTTAGCAGAGACTGGAAGCATGGAGGTTTCATCTGCTAAAATTCATGCCAATGTTCTCATGCAGGCTTTTACTAGAATTGTATAGTGTACTCCGACATAACTGTGAAAGGAGCTCAATATGTTTAGCTGGGCATCTGCACAAACATTAAACTGTTTTGTGCATAGTAGATTAGAAGAAAGTGTCCCCTTGAAACCCGTTTTCTGGATTTTTTAAATGATATATGAAACAGTTGAGATATATGAATATGAATTTATGATGTGTGATATGGTTTATGATACATGAAATGTTTGAGTATTACAGGAAGGAACTGAATTAGGCCTGTGATCCTTCTAAGTGATTTGTAAGTGTCTCCTAAACTGCTGTAGGTGCTTTCAAATTCCTTTTGTGTTCAGGAAAGAGATACATTAGCACCACATATGACTTTTGGACCTCTTAAAACCTGCATCTTAGTCCCTACTATTGCACTCAATTACCTGAAGAGTAGATGGACAATATCATGACGTGGAAAAAAAATCTAAATTACAAAGATTTTAATTTGTGGAATGAATCTTTCTAGCCTAAAAGCAGAATGATTTGGTTAATTCCACTACCAACACTATGCCCTTACATGTGTAATCTACATGCAAATATAAGTGCAGTCTGTGAAATGGCAGGTGCTGATAAAGATGCCAACTTCATTAGTCAAGCCATCTAAGAGGTCAAGGTTAGTAATGAATCATTTCCACCATCATCCTTCACATCTACTTCTTGGAGTTTAGCAGAAAATTAGCCTCTCTCTGAAACAAAAAAGACTCACAAAAATAATCCTTCAAGCATCACTAAAATTTCCTTTTTTTCCCACTGATGCTCAGAAGAAGCACCTCCTCCTCCCATTTACATATATTAACAGGAGTCAGGCATTTATGTGTTGATTGGGAGTTTATTTTATTTTATTTTATTTTTTTTCTCAATTCGGCATGGAGGACTGTATTGCTGCTATACCCAAGGCAGGACCTGTTGCATACGTGCCATTCTTGACACTCTTCTTGTTATATTTGTGTCTTAATGCCATGGCCATCATTGCAGGCCTAAAGCTTAGACTTTGCTGTGTGGGTTTAACCATTTTACTGCAGTTTCAGGAGAACATTTATACACATTTTCCCCCCTCGCTCATTCTAAATCTCTGAAATCGGATTGCAGGCAGCTGAATTTGCAGAGGTGTACATCCATGCTCATGGCTCATTTTCTTGTAAGTGTGGGAGAAGTCCCTTTTGGGTTCATGTTACAACACTCACAATGCTGTCTCAGAATAAGACATAAGGAGATCAAAAGTTTTGCTTATTGTGTTACTCCCGTTACATCATTAATTAGGAGGAATTATTGGTACATGCCTTCAAATCAGGTTCTGTTGGTCAGAAAGAGCTGGCATGGTATATCATATAATTCCTAGGAAGGAGGCTGAAATAAAGAAGGTATTTTGTCATGGACATTTCCCCTTTTTCCTTTGAAAACAGGAAGATGAACGTCACATGTTTCATAAGTTACACTTTTTCCTAGTTGCAGGAAATATTTGCTCCTTTCCAAAGGAAAGAGGCAATGACCAGGGAAACTGTGTTTTCATATTCTAGGAGACAGGTTATTGGACAGTTGTCCCTTTAATAAAATTCAGTACATCAAGGGAATGACTTACTGTTTAGTGAAACATGGCACAACATCGATTGAAGCTACCCATTAAGTCAAGACATCAAACATACCTCTTTGACACTGTACTAGGAATCACTGCTGAAATTGCAAAACTTGCTGGTAATAGAAACCGAGCTCAAGATAACATTGTCCTTAACTCATGTCATAGTGACATTAATGGCTCATGATATCACACAGTGATCAAAGCCTTCTGGGAAGACATAGACACAAAGGAACAATTTTCTTGGTGATCCATACCCATTTTTTATCAAAGTACCCTAGATTTGAAATTTGATAGACGTTTACTTTAAAATATTCAGAGAAATTCTGATCTATGGGCTCTTTTATTGCCTTTTGGAGCTTTGCAGAAACTTAACCACTGATGGCTCTAAACAGAAGAGCCATCAGAGTGTTTTGCCAATTAACTATTGGAGTAAGAAAAACAGATACATTACTATTAGCTACCTGTCAAACAGTAAGAGTTTTTATGAACCTACATCCATAAATTCAGACAGTGATCAGGGCCTTGATCTTGCAAGCCTTGTTTAAATACTCCTTTACACAAAGTTCCTTCTTGTACTAAATCATTAAGAAGCTGAGTATTCAGGGTCCAATTCCCTTCATGCAGATGCCAGCGAAGTGCCAGCTGTCCTGTGGTGTTCCTTGGGGGATTTATCTGATGATTGATCACCATCTTTCCTTCCCTGTCATTCTTGTCAAGGAAAGTCAGATTTAAATTCAGCTTGGGATTTGAGGACTTTGCATAGACACTCTGCCTTTTTCCCCATCTGGCCATTGCCATCTATTTACTGGCTGTGCTCGTGTCTTGGGAATGTTTTGGCAACCTGGCAAACCCACAGCAGATAGCCCATCCATAACAGCTCTCTGATAATGTTCTTATAATCCTCCAAACCAGCCAGAAAAGA
Source organism: Mesitornis unicolor (assembly GCF_000695765.1). Taxonomy (NCBI): domain Eukaryota; kingdom Metazoa; phylum Chordata; class Aves; order Mesitornithiformes; family Mesitornithidae; genus Mesitornis; species Mesitornis unicolor. Next base: position 70,059 of record NW_010174154.1, on the reverse strand, counting down.
TTTCTACCCCCCCAGTTTTATAACTGGTACAGATGTAACTTTGCCACAACTCCTCTAGTAATCGTATTGGACCTTGCCATGTTAATTAATGTGTTTCTAATACATACTTCTGGCTGAAGGCAGAGTTTGTAGAATTACCACATGGTAATACCTGAATACTGAATTCAGCCATAATGTTTTTTGTATATCTGGTTTTGCAAGTCAGGTGTGCAAAATTGGTACACTTAAAATGACCAGTGCATACATGCCTTTTGATAACTGTTCATTAATTTCGCAAATAAATACTGTTTTGAGTCTTTACTTGTAGCCTTCAGAAGCAATTATGGAGAGAGTGCTATCATTAAATGCGACTCTATTTCTTTATGGAACTTTTAATCCTTTGGGAAAAAATATATTACAAACCAAAGGAAATAATAAGTCTTCTTTGTACATGAAAGACACTGAATTATCTCCTTAGAGTCACTGAATTTAAAGTTGTTCTAAGTAGAAAATTCCTTTTTCACCTGCCAATACTTCATGGAGGGTGCAAATGTTTTATTAATTGAAATTTGTAGTAGATAAAATAAGACTTAAATTCAGTGGGAGAAATAAGCTACACACAAGATTCCCTTGGCTATATATCTGAAGCTGTTTAGAAAACAGGGCTGTCCCTCATACATTCATAGAAGTGCCAAGCAGGAAGCTTGTCTAATAGTATCATAAATAGCACTTCAGTGATACTAGTAATTTCTAGGGATGCTCCATATCTAGGACACTGGTCAAGTAATGTCATCTTTTTTTTTTCATTCTGTTCACTCTTTATCATTGTCTCATTTGAGTATTTCCCCAAGAGTAAATATAGCTCTTTATTAATATCGTCTGAAGATCTTGGAGCTCTTCAAAATACTCAACTTCTTGCAAACTGGAAATGCAAATGTTTGCATAGAAATATTTGTCCAGAGACAAATGCAGTTTCCTAGCACCTACCTTTGATATATCATATCTGGTGCTTGGTAATAGTGAAGGACAAGAAGCGCCATGGGAGATACTACAATCTAAATGAACCAATAACAAGAGCAATCTGTAGGGAAGCAGCACAGTAATTAAGACCCTGCAAATTCTGGTGTTCCCTTGAGTGGCTCATGAACTGGAATAACCACTCCTTTTTCCACTTGCAACTGAAGAGAAGCCATCGATGAAACCACAGAATGAAAATGTCAGCACACCACCCATTCAGAATAATTTATCAGTACTGGACCCTGCAGGTTACCTACATGCAATGGAAGGGCATTCTCAGCTTTGGAGGGATTTGTCTCAAGATAAATACCTGTCTGCCTTTAAAATATTATCTTCAGTGTCTCCCTATCTTCCCATCACACAAACACACATAGACATTGTGATTAGTAACAGGTAGCTCCATCTTATTGTCACTCAAGCAGGCCACAAGTCTGAAGAATAATTTATTTACACCTGATTCTTCTTTTCATGATTGTCACTTCCACAAATAGTTTTCTTATTTTAACACACACTTGCTTTAATGTAGTGAGGCACAGACAGGGACCAAATTTGAAAATGAACTTTCACCAAGTAATTTCATCACCACCAGATATCATGGAGGTAGAAAACCATTATCAACCACTCATTGTAGTTCATATTTTCCTGGGCTTTTTCTGGTTTGTGCTGAAGTAATTGCAAATGTATCTATTAACACCGAGTGAGTAAACTGACACTCCAATTTATCTTCTGGAAGATGCAAATATTACTTTGGAAGGAAAAAACTCATATCTTGGCTATGTAAAAATGCCTCCAATTGGCACTGGAAGAAGAAACTATAGAATTGCTAGTGATTAATAGATCTGGAAGATGGCTAATTCTTTATGATATACAGTAAAATCTTTGAAGAAAGATGAAAAGATACTGAGAACGTGTTTAAATAGCAAACTGAAGGTGTAAACTATGACATGTATCTAAGACACTGAAGTGTTTTATGAAATATTATGCTTCTGAATGTGTTTTATTTAATGTCAGATCTCAAAAGCTAGGGTTAAAACACTAGAGGTTTTAGGTGGTCAATGATTCTGCATTGACAGATAATTAATATAATAATATTAATTTTCAGTCTGTTGATTAGTAAGCAGAGCCTAGCAATGTTCTCTGGCATTACCAGGAATCAACTCATCTGTGACCCTCCTAAAGCTCAGCCAAAAAAAATAATCTAATATTGTATGCCTTCAAAATCAGTAAGATTTTAGTACCAAAAATGATACATACATTAGAAGACATGGTAAATTTTATGTATGATAATCTTAAAAAAAAGAACTCAAATATATCTAGCAACATTTTTCTTAAGGCAATATCAACTTTTTGGGGGACATTTCAAAGTCTTCTGATAGGGACACAAAATGTCTAATCTTTAATAGCTGTGTGGAAGTTGTGGTTCATACACACCATTCATACCTATACTTTCAGCCATCACAAAAGATCTAGCTAAATTGACACCATTTCACATGATGTGTCTCCAACCTCCGATCTTGCTGAACTGCTCAAGTGTTTCACAGGGCATCGTAAGAGCTAGGTTGCCCCACTGTCCAACAAAACAGGCATATGAGATCTCATAAATATGATTTTTCATTACTTTGTTGATTTTCTTTTTTTGGCCAAAAGGCATAATTTTCCACACAAAAATGTGAAAGATGTTGTTCAGAAAGGAAGACTTTCTCTAAAATTGTCAAGAAAAATTTCCAGTTGACTCCACCATTCATGTCATCGTGGATCACGTTCTGTGAGATAACTGGAAGCATGCTGCTTCCTCTGTGGGAGGCAATTAATATTTCTTGCTAATGGTCTTAATGCATCCACAAAATACACAATATTCATTCCAATAACTTCAGATTTTCACTTGCTGAAACCAGACTTGTATTTGGCCCATTATTATTTTCAAGTAAAGAGAAGAATAATGCCTTATGTTGTCATATAACACTATCTCAAATTGTTTCTAGCTATCAACACCAAAATCAGCTGCATCCACAAGGATTTGGCCTGATGCTTCTTAAACAGTAATATTTTTGTCAACAGATGGATTTTATACTGCTGATATCCTGACAAGTCACTAGAATGAATCTGAAGATTCCCAGCCATAACACAATCCTATTTTAACCTTGGTTATTTTTAAAAACACAGTTTGAAAAACATGACAAGCATCAATGCTTAATGCAAATGCCTAGCAATGCGTGTTACCTGGTAACCAAATGGATGGTATGTTGGAAAGGGAAGTGACAACAGCAAGGGAACATATGCCAGATCAGCTCCTAGCAGATATAGAGATGGTCACCATGGATTTTGCCACATGGAAAGAAAAGATCAGCATGACCTAGTATTTCCTGCGAGAAGAAAATAGTATTTTCCTTTTATACACTCCTGTGAAGGCAGAGGACATTCACAGTCTCTGGTATCAGAAGCTGCTGGAAGTGTCACTTTTGTCTGTCCATGAGGGAGAAAATTTCCCACATATAGGGAAGAAAATGTACCACATTTGTCCAATGAAACAAACTTGGAAACATGAAAGGCAGCGTCATGGGAAAACCTGGTCACAGTACAAGGTTGAATATTAGGAAAAAGTTCTTCAGTACAAGTGTGATAGATCACTGGAACAGGTTGCCCAGAGAGGTGGTGGAGGCCCCATCCCTGGAGATATTCAAGGTCAGGCTTGATGGGGCTCTGAGCAACCTGATCTAGTAACATTATCCCTGCTTACCGCAGGAGGGTTGGACCAGATGATCTTTAAAGGTCCCTTCCAACCCAATGCATTCTGTGATTCTAGGATTCTGTGACTGGCAACACTTGTTCTGCTTCATTGGCCAAAACAGAGAACTATTTTTGGAGTGATCAGGATTTATCTTCTTTCAGTGAGTTCAAAGATTTGTTGCTTTGCCCTGGCTTTTCCTCAAAAACAGTAGGAAAACTTGACTTGCTGGAAATTCATCATCTCAAAAACATAAGGCATTTCTTTTGGCTGGGAGAGGCAACCTGAGGGCTCTGTCACACAATGATTCATCATGGGTCATGTCTTAAAGCTAAAGTAAAATCTTGAAGTATAATCATAGTATCCAAATAGATTGCTTTGTGTGCAAGTAGGAAAACCAAAGATTTTTTCTAAAGAAAACTTTTACTTTAAGATGTTTTTTAAAGGATTATCAAAATAGACTACAAAATAAGTAGAAACCAAAATTATGCAGATAGTAATAGAAGTATTGGAGTACCATAAAATATTTCTAGAAACCAAAATTATGCAGATAGGAATGAAAATATTGGAGCATCACAAAAATATTTCTATTTAGGCAGGCATCGGTATATGTTTTTTATTTCCCAGTGATACACAGGACAACCACAGTTTATGCTGCCCTTGAAGTGTTTGGGTTTGCAAAGCAATCTTAAAATAGCTTCCAAAAATGGCTCTTTTTCTGCAGCTGTTCTTGGCCGATGCCTTATGTTGCATCATTTCAGACTAACACTGGGAGTAGAAGTGTCAAAGGCCTAGTTGAAGGAAAGAAAAAAGACGAGTGTCAGGCAGTCTGCCATGCCTTTACGGAAGTGACATGCAGTTTTGGACTCGCATAGTTCATTTTCTAAGTTTGTACCAAGTGGCATAGTCTGCACTTTCATAGGACCTCCAGAATTCAGCCTGTCCCAGGACCTATGGTAGATTTGAAATGATGTTTGTTACTGGGTAATGTGTTGCAAATAGCCAGCTTAGCAATACTTTGATTTCATCTCTGAAACAACAGGCTTCAGAAGGAAGAATAAAGTCCAGCTGTTAGCAGAAAAGGCACTAAACTGGATCGCTAGCACAATTAGTGATAATTAGAAAAAGGCCAAAGCCTGGAAGAAGAAACAGTGCCTGCTCCCCAAGGAAATGCTTCTTCACAATGGATGCTTTTTGCCTCTCTTGTAAGACCATGGGAGCACAGTTTGTGCTTGTTCAAACCACAATCGAAGGAGTTTACTTCGTTAAGATCTATATCTATCTGTTCTTCAGTTATTTTCCAGCTTTGTCAGTCTGGCCCATTTATTAAATATATCCCAGATAACTAATCAAAAAGCTTTTAAGAATGTTTATATGCAAAGGCATGGAATAAATTATTCAGTATCTGAAATCTAATCATACACAAACTTCTAGAAAGTACTTAACTACGTGCTTACATCCTTCCCCAGGAAAGCAGTAGTCACTCACCAAAGAGACACAGGGTTGATGCCATCCAGCTCTCCTGTACTGACAGAGTCATGGCCCCAGCCTTGAAATGTATTCATAGTGCTAAACTGCTAATTTCTGAATAGATTCTGTGAGGAGAGAGGCTGTGAGGCCGCAATTCACAAGAGCCATGGCATTGGATATTGTGCTACATAAATCAGCACACAGAATTTCTCCTTCCCTGGCCTGCTCATTTGCTTCATTGCTGATGGTAACTGCATAAAACTCAGAACAAGTCCATGGAGGAAGGCCATGGATGCTCTCTCTTCTTCCTTCACCCAAACACTTCTGTGGTGCTGTCATCGCCCCATGCGCCCCTTCCAGCCTCTCCAGACTCTAGGAGCACTTCTGTCCAGACCACCCTGCCACTGGTGTTCAAGAGTTTTCTCTGAGCACATCAGTTACTGGTTCCATCACCAGATTTTCTTGGTTTTAGGCCTGGCTGGCACCTTAGGCACCTCAGTGGTTGACTAGATGTCTTTCTGGCCTTTCTACGTGCTCAATAATACTTAAGCACTTGAAATCAAGATTGTATCTACTTCAAGCCCTGTACCGAATGAAATGCTCTCTGTTCTTTGCTTTGAGGAGGGAAGTCCAAATCACGGACCTGCCAAAAGAGAGAGACTGCTAGAGGAAAAGCATATAAAAACAATCAGAATTTAAAAATAGGTGTTACTTTTTCCCCAACATTTGGAATATCAGCACCAGTTTTTTTTATGCTAGGTATGTTTGGCTAATAGTGTGGTGACAGTCCTACAAATGTTTGCAATAATAAGCAGAGAATATTTGCAAAATCTTTTTTTTTCTGGAATCTGTAGGCAGAGATCTTGACCTGGTAACCATACAGGGAAGATTTATGTGCATGCAGCCCAGCAGTTTATAAACATGTTATTTAAGGAAACTGTTACAGCACAATCAGGGTTTATTTAATCCCTCTATAGATTCACTCTGATCTTAGCACAGGGGGTGTTATTGTCATTGCATGTTAAATCAATGGAGCTGCTTAATTTTGTTAATGAGGACACCAAACACAGAACTTCCACTGGAGCCTTTGGCCACAGGGATTTGTTTCTAGCAATGTGTCATCTTCAGTTCTCAGTTACATTGATGGCATTACTCAAGTGACAAAAATAGCAAGATTATTGCACATGTATGTATGCATTGGAGTTATTTGCATGAGATTGACAGGGAATGCCTGTCTGTCCTTAAAAACAAGCCAAAAAAGGAAAATACCATATGATGTTGCAAAATGGCACGTGAATTACCTCACTTTCTCATCTCAGTCTGTCTCTCACTACGACTCATGTTATAGACACAGTGGAATACTCTAAAGCTTGAAATGGATCTACTACTTACAGCCAGAGAACTCTTTTAAGCTTGCTAATCCATTGGAAAAATAGCTCATTCCTTTGACCAGTGGACACACTATCAATTGAAAACAGCCTTAGCGCTGAGATTTTATAAATGAAAACATAGATACACATACAGAAATACACACATTCATATATATGTGAGTTTAAATATTTTCTATTTACATATGCATAAACATGCATGTGTAGATATATTTTATGAATGTGCACGTGTCTTATGTATAAACGTATACTTATATGCAGAAATAAAAAGGTGTTCCTACAAAATAGTACAGATATGAAGAAAAAAATCACTTTTCTGCAATAGTTAAAACCAAGCATTATGGAGCTGCCAGCAGGAAAGTTAAAATGACTGTAGTTTTAATGATCTAAAGTGAGGGAAAAGCAAGGGATTAAAAAAAGCAGCAGAAACCAAAGTATAAAAATTTTATTTTTAAAATACCTACCAGTTAAGTAAAGCTGGGCTTGCCATTATTATCATATACATACAGTCCTGCCTTCTGAAAGGTTGAGTATCTTCTGTGAGAAGTTCACCAGATACAATTTTTAATTTCTAACTATAAAGGGAAAAGAATCTAACAAATTCCAAGCATTAGCAGAGTTGGGTGCATGCCTACATGCATGTGTATGGTGCATGTGCATGTGCATACATGAGGATGAAAAGTTAAGAATCAAAGAATCTGAATGATCTGGCCAAAAGAAAGAGCTACTTGTCTAATTCTTGTTTAACGGCAGGTTGCTACTATCAACATTTACTGACAGTCTTTTGAAGTCAGAAACTAAAGAAGTCACTTTATTAGAGACCACAGTGAGAGCTGAAGGCTGGTGCTCGCTCTGTGAGCTGTATTTCAGTTGAGGTCATGAGAAATCCTAGCCAGTAGTGAGCATTAATGAGAGGCTTGCTGGATGTTTATGGCATTGAGCTCACAGTGTTTGAGGAGGAGGCAGAAGGTATTAGCACAAGAATTATTTACCAACTTTTCGGGCAGTTTTTGTTGTGGTTCATTTCTGTGTATTCCTCTGATTCTCTTCATTTTAGCTGTGATCTCAGTGTATGATACGAAAAAAATCATGAACTGACTGCCTGAGGAACTTCTCTTCTGTCTCTCTATTGCCTTTTGGATACATGAGACACACAGAAGAAATTGAAGCCTTGGGTCAGTGCTTCTGTCCTGCGCTAATGATAGTTTCCAGAAAGCTGTTAAGAGCACTGAAAACTAAATGTAAGGCTTTCTTTATGTTATCTCGGTAATTGTGACTTCTCAGACACAGTGATTTTAAAGGCTTGACTTCTTAGATGCAAGACAAGAGCATGCTAACATACACAATCATTTATGGAAATTTATTAGTTGAGCATTCCCTTTCATGCCCTCTGGCACATGAGACTTCGACGCATATATCTGTTTATTTTATCCTTTCTACAGCCCACATTTCTAAATAACAACTGAAGCAGTACTGAAGGCAAAGACTTGGCAAGCTTAAAAAATGTAGTAGATGGTCACATGGACAGCAAAAATAGCCAGTTATAAAAGCAAAAATTAACAAAAATAAAGTGGTTTAGATGCATAAACCCTTCAGGTTTTATAACTCAAATGTAATAGTATTTATCAAATTATTTGATAGATTGTCTTAGAATAAATTCTGACTGTGGCATGCCCATGAGCAGATTACAGCATCCTCTGCTGCCTCTGCATCTGCCTATCCCTTGCTCCTAATGATATATTTACTTGTCTTAATGGCTTGGATACTGAGATGATTTCAAGAGTAGATATTCATGGGGGAAGGGAGAGTGAAGAGACACTCACTATGTCCCTGGCACATAGTTGTAAAACAATTGAGATATAAACATATAAAAATGGTACTGGCAAGGACAGGCACAGCCTGCTGCATATATTTTTCCAAAATTAATCTGACTATCTCTTCACCTACATTGGTAACTTAGCCAGAAATTATTTGGTAATGTGGCAGGACATGAGATTTGTAATTTAAAAGAGATCAGTGGTACCAGGACTTTTGTTACTTTCTCTTTGCCACTGGCCGGGATAACCCACTTCAAATGACTAGGGAGTAGCATAATGATAGCATGAGTATTTTCTTCGTCTGTTGTTAGCAATACAGAGTTTTGAACCTTTATCTGGGACCCTCTATTGCAATTATGGCTATTTTTATTTATAGACATATCTAATTCTACAGTTTCAGACTCATTTTCAATTTGTGACAATGTGTCCCACAGGTCACCAAGCCCGAGCCTTCGAGTTAACCCAACCTGTTATGGAAACTCAGAGCATCACGGACTGGGTCAGGGGAGCACAGCTTTGCATACTGATAAACCACTGTCTGCTCTTATCCTCTTAAAATCCATTTCCTTTCAATTTCCATGGCTGTCTGCACTTCTGTATGTTCTTATATAAGGGTCATGACTGATTAGTGTATAATTACAAAAAAGAACAGTTTAGCCGTGTGATTTTTTTTAAAGGAAAAGAGAACTCTTCTGAAGTTTTTTTAAAGGAGTCTCAAATGCTTCAATGCACGTTGTTAGACAGTTTTTCCTGAGTGTGGGTTAATAATTTTGCTGGCTCAAATGTATTTATATCCCTGGGCTGTCACATCTGGAAACAATGATCAGAGGAAACTATGAGAGAGTTAATTATGTCCTGTCTGCCATCTATGGCATATTAAATACTTCCACCGGACTCTAGGATTTTTGGGTTAAATCCAACATCACCTACTGTGGCAATTACCTTTAATTTTACCTAGCTGGAAATACTGCAGGAATTGGAGAGATTAAATTTTACATAACTACATAACGTTATACAATTAACTGTATTATAGTGAGGTTTTAAAGACGTACTAATTTGTTGTTAAGGGGCTTGTTAAATGGTTTCTTTTTAAACAATTCTGTGTTTTTCTCCTAGCTGAACTGGAAATATATTATTATTTATGAAGCAATATATTCAGTGTTATTTCAGTGAGAATATGTGATTTCTTAATGAATTAGTCAGTTCATTTCCGTGTGATCTGACAGCAAATACTGTTCCTAAAAGAATAATTCATTATTTTTCTTTCATTCTCAGATAAATAACACTGGAAATTTTAGAAATACTAGAAATATGTCCAGAATGCTAGAAAAGCTTCTTCCAGAAGTTTCACTATTGGTCACTATTTTTATGACAATTTCATGTGTTTGTCTCAGGCATATGGAGTACAATTAACACTTTACAAACATGAAAAAGTTTCTATTTTATTTTCAATTTAAATTTAACCTGCTGATGTATGTACAAAGACATGAATTATGAAGAACTGTTGAAACCAGTTTAAGCTCAAAAGTCATCAGTTCTGGCAACAGATTTTTTTTCTGTATATTGCTGTTGTATTTTGCAAAGCAATTCAAAGGTTTTTGTCCTATCATAAACAGTCTATAAAAATATGACTCGAAAGTCTCATATCATCAGAATCCTGAATAAATCCTTGTAGAAGAGCAGTTGCCTTATCTTGATATTCAATACTGTGAAATTCAATACTATAGATGACAGATACGACAAATAATATAAATCCAGTGATATAAAATGATAGGAATGATATCACAGCCACTCATTTAGGAAACAGTGAGGAACCTCTTTGAGGCTTCAGCAGCCCCAGAAAGTTTGACTTAGTCATTTGAACTTAAGTCTATTCTAGTTTTGCTGCAAAGCTGCTTTTTGGGCTTGCTTGGTCAGCATTCATCATGTGGTGCTAAATTAGACCAGATTTTCCCCTAAGGTAAAAAAATCAAAACATTGTTTTCAACAATTTGTTTTTTGGTATTCAAAGAACAAAGCCTGCAAACAGGAGCCAGCTGGTGAGCAGTACCAGTTCAGTGCTTAAGATGGTTACTGGGGTGCCAGAACTCCCATGCGTGTCCATGGCCCTCGGTGCAGCCAGGTGGAAAAGAGGATCTGCAGGCAGCGGTGAGGAGGTCTTGGGCCACTAAAAGGCTTTAAGGAATGCTGATATTCAGGAAACGTTTCACTGCCATTGGTTTAATGGTAAGACATGGGCGAGAGTCCAAACTAGCCAGTTCACAGAGGTCTGGGTATTGGTTTTGGTGAGTATCACATGACCACCTCATAGTTTTGGTTCTTTCGAGCAGATTCCACATGCAGAAAACTTAGTATTTGGAAGCACAGCAGCAGTGTCAGATACACAGATTCTAGTTCTCTAGGGTGTGATCTGCTGCTTCACTGAAATTCAGGAGAACAGGATGTAAACCAGGCTGTGAGCCCTACGGCTGCCATCTTGGGTTACCTTTCAACTTGGAGAAAATAACCCAGTCTCTTTTAATGTCCAGAAACTACATTTTTTACATGAATATCTATTTTAAACATGATATTAAAAGGCAAGTCTAGACAATATTGAACAAAACTAGACCTTTATGTATGCCGTAAAGGAAAATGGGAGCTGTCTCCTAAGGCTAAAACTATTAAATATGACATATGAAAAAAATCTCCATTAAAATGAAATTGTGCAGTGGACTGCATTATTAATGCTGAAATTAAATGTGAACAAATAAGACAAGGAACTAAATGAATAAATAATCCATTTCAAAAGGTCATTTGAATAGTCTAGAACAGCTCTATGGGATAATTTGGGAAGGAGAAAATATTTTATTTTCGAGCTGCATTAAAATAAAAACATATTTATAGCTATAGGAATGATAACTCTATGTGAAAGTATAATGCTGGAATATAAGTTAGAGCGATAACAGGTTTCAACTCCCTAAGACTATAGACTCAAGCACTGGCAAAATGAATGCAGACCTTTTATCTTTCTAAGTCAAAGCAGTTAAATTCCATAGAATTTTCCAGATAAGATTTCAGAGACTTCAGTTCTGGAATGCTTCACATGATTTTTGTACTCCCCAGTCCCTGTCTATGTGTGAATATTTCATTGTTTGATATTTCTTATTGCTTTTTCAGTTAAAAAGATAATTTAATGCACTCAGTTAAGACCACCTTTACACAGTATGGATAACTGAAATTTATCCCCTGCATATTTAACATGTAAGGCAGAGCTGAGTATATTTCTGTGATTCATCACATGGTATACTGTCAAACCTTTCTGAGTAAATACATGTGCTTGTGTTTGTAAATTAATACTATGACAAGAACATTTCTAAATGGTCACAGAGTTGTTTGGTTAGTTGAATTTGCAGGATGTAGTGGAAGAGTTGTACAGAAAAGAACATTTCAGCAGTTTTTTGGACGGTGTGAAAATCATCTAGAATTCAGGCTAATTAGTGTATCTCCAGTTACAGAATACCATGAAACTGAAAACATTTTTTGACACACTCTGTTATATCTCTATAAAGTTTATTCATTCACAACTTTACCCTCTGTTTCCATTTTGCTACCATTTTTGGGCTGCAGGACCTTACCAAGGCATGGCTGGTTGGATTCCCTTCAGTGAACATAAGCTGGTTCACTCCACATGATTTTGGAGACACTAAACACTATGCTTTACCTGCACAGGGATTCATCCACCTTACCCAATTGAACTGCTGCTTCTAGTGGGAAATACACTGTGTACTGCACTGGGCAATGCTTTTTTGGACATCTGGAAATCCCAGGCAAGGGGCTGCAGTGCCCACGCAGAGCAACTCTGCAGGGCATACACAGGAAAGATGTTGTTCTCGTAGCCAGGGTGTACGGGACTACCTGTTCAGACAAACAATATGAGAAAACTATCATTTTTGTACTACATGACGCTAGCAGATCTGCATCGGCATGAAAATATAACTGAGATTTGTGTAGGGTTTACTCCTTCAATATAAGTCATGTCTGTCTTTTACTGTGATGTGGCCATGATCACATTCTTAAACAAATTTGGTGTCCCAATATTTGCTAAAATCTCTTGTTAATTTTTTAAAAGATATATTCTTCTCCATGTTCTAGGATGCCTTCAGAGTAGCCTCCAAATTAAGGTTACCTCATGGTGAATTTCCAAATATTGTAGTCTTTCTTTCTTTTGTGAATTGGCTCCTTAGGTATGCCATGATAGGTACAATCTCCTCTTCATTGTTGTCCTGGCGAAAACTCTGTATACAGTTCAATTGCCAAAGGCCCAAAGCTGCTACCACTTTGCAAAAAAATATTTCTGATTATTTCACTTGCATTTCTGCCAACTTCAGTCCTAGAGGACTGCATAACTGAGTCCAGCTCAGTCTGAAATTTGGGAAGTTCACAACAGTTAGGCTATGGAACTGCAGTGAGGTCCTAACCTGGTGTAAATTGTTCTGTAAATCTAAAAAGACTCTTTATGGGGCTTTTTAATGGAGCCTTAAAATTCTGAAGATGCAGAGGTTCTCCCATAATTGATCTCAACTGGATACACAACGAGTTGTAACATTGCATTGGAAAATTCTTAAAACACTCCAGATGGCCATAAATCAGGAAATCTGGTGTTGACTTCTGGCACTGAAAGTGTATATTTGACTTCAGAACAAGACTTTAACCTTTTAAATCCATGCATTAAATAGGACTAAACTCACCCTAACCACTGGGATTTTGGTAGGCTCAGAAACTGATTGCTGTTTACAAAGTACCTTTCCGATTTTGTTGAGAAAATACTATGGAACTCTAATGTGTTATATAATTCTAATGATACCTTGAGCACTTTCAGGTTGTTGAATACCTAAAATAGTTGACGAAGATGAATGAGCTGATTAAATAAAGGAAAGCTTAATATAGCTCTGTGGTGAACATCACCAGTAGTGGAAGAGGAAATGCACAAAAGAATATGACATTTTAATTGAATGTTAGGAAAATACATATTTATTAGAAGGTTATTGTGCCTGAACATGCCAATGTTCTTTGTTATAGCTTTTGAATAGTCTGCTAACAAAGGGATGTTATTGTAAAATGATGCAAGAAGAGACAGCGGGTTTTACTGATTTTTTTTTTGTAGCCTCCACTGAATACTACCCATCATTCTAGACAAATGAGAGGGGAGGAAACAGGCTGCAGAAAACACCAAGCTAAAAAGCAGGATGTTCTATACTCTAAAGCCACAAAAGTACTGGGCTGTATTCTGGGCAGGTTAAAGAAACCAATGAACTATCACGGAGCATTTATTTTCAGGGATTGAGGTTGCACCTTAATTTTTCATTCCAGATTGACTGACAGAGTTATTTGAAGATATAATAGTTTTAAAAACTAAACTAAACTAAACTTAAAAACCAAAAAAGCACTCTTTTCTGAGTTGCTGTCACAGAGATTGCAGCTGATTTTGAATTGTGGCTAAGGCCAGCAGGAGTTAAAAACAGAAGCAAATAAGGGGGTCTGGGGCAACTTGCCTGGACAGGAGGCAACTGCTACCTAGACTGATCAGATGGAGCACAAGGAGGAAGAGCTTCAGGAACAGAACATCTGGTTGTGGCAAACACAGCTGGCAGCCCCTGGAGGGTGGGCTACCATCCTTAAGTTTTAAAGAGGTTTTTGGTGTTTTGGTGCTAGTAGAGTGAAAGCAGAGGTGTAGGAGGGAACTCTTGTTTGCAACAGTGAACAATATAGTCAATATCCTCTGAGATATGACTTCCCTTAATTGCTATATAACATGAAAAGTACAATGTTGTGCCTTTCATTTTTAAAATTGACATGCTAACCTTACCAGGGATAAAAGCAGTAAGAAAAGTAGTTTTATCAAATTATACTTCTTAATACTTTTTAAAATATAGATATCATGCCCATATCCACAGTATATTGGTTCTTTCTTATATCAAAGCACAACAAGTTGATACAAAACTGCTTGGATAGTTTCTGTTTTCCATTGAAATATTGAGTGAAAAGGAAACAAACAAGCTAATAAATAATCATCAAAATGTCATCACCGCAACTTATGATGATTTCCTTCTTCTAGCTGATTCATCTCTGTTTTTCCAAGTTTCCAAATATTTTCCCAACATGAATTCCACCTTTCTAAACTGTGAAAACCTTTCTTTTTGTGTGGAAAATATATGGTTCTACAAAACATTGCAGATTTTCTGTTTTTATTAAGGCTTGAATGTTTGTCTACCATGAGATTACATTGTTATAATGTTGTCATGCAGAAAGCATGTAATTAATCTTGTATCTGTGGAGGGGCACACTCTATCATTCTTGTAAACCTTAAGTAATTCACTATTTTTTGGAGATTATTCCAGTTTCCATTTCTGTACACCACAACAGAATTTGACCTAATGAGCCATTATTCCTATTACAATTCCATTTAGTTCAGTGGCTTATCTTAAGAGTTAATTTGTCCTTAAATATAATAACATTTGCTTTTTATATAGAGCTGAATTTTGAAAAGGTATTTCAAATAACAGCATTTCCTTTCATTACAGCAGACAGTACCTAAGAATTCCCTAACAATACAAGAAATAACAACAATTTTGCTTGCTCTTGCTTCAATACATTTCAACTTTAAAACAGCTTTATCCTTCTCAGAAGGCGGCTTTTTCTTAACCTGATTTATAATGATTCCAGGCACTTGCCCGAAAGCAAAAGGGGGATGGTGGAAGGAAACAGAGTCTAAAGGGGAAAATCAGCTAGGATTCAGTTCTATTTATAAACAGGAACACTATAATAAGATGCCTTCACTGGCAGTTGTCTCCATGTTGAAATGACATTATGACCAGTTACAAGGTTTGAAATGAATTATGAAACATTCAAAGGAAATTAGCCTTTACTGGTCTGTTCAACTAGATCAATTGCTACAGCATTTTATTTCTATGGGGTGATCTATACAGTAGCTTATTCATGTAAGACCAGAGTGTTAATGACATTACCTATCATTTTTAACAAGGATGTGCCAAGATAAACTACTGTATATCACAAAATGAATAGAAATACTAATAAAACACACTTGCTTGGCATTTTTCACCTTTTATGTGCTATACAAAGGAAAAATTCTGAGTTCTCATAATGCTTTTGTGAAGAAGGGAAATACCAATTACACTATGCCAGGAAAGGCTATAGCTGCAACTGTATTTTTAATGTGTGACATAGTTAACACATAGAGAATCCTTAAAACGTCCTCCTCTCCCCATTATCTAAGTTGCTATCCAGCTAACAATGCAAAAGCACAGGAAAACACTTAAAAATATAGAAATACAAAAGCCTTCAGAAACTTCATACATGGCTGTCACAGAACCTCTAGAGCAACCTTTCAAAACCCAGCTAGAAAATATGAGAGTATTCTTTTCTTAGAAACAAAATGATAGTGTAGATAATATAGATTGTCTAAGATGAAAATATAATTAGTACATTCATAAATGTACGCAGTGATGATTTTGTTGTTATTGCTACAATTAATATTCTGGTTTTAACCATTTCCAAACTGCAGGTAGAGCATGGAAAATTTTTCAAAGCAGCTTTTTTCTTGCAGAATACATTGTCTTGGTACTGTCTGCTTTCTCTCTCCTGAAAGGGTAGACTAGTTAAAGGCAAAAAAGTAAATTTTCCACTAGCTTAGGGTGACATTTTCAAATGCTGCAAGTGCATTTATGTGGTTAGTATCTTTTTGTGATGCAACAGTACAGGCCAATTCAGGTTACAATACTCTATCCTCTTTCTTTACAGCAAAGGCACAAAGACAAGTAAAACCACTTCAATTCAGACTCCTAGTAATATGAGAGATCTCATGTGAGATTTCATGTGTAGGAATGAGATGTAAGTCCAGATGGGGACTGGACATTGCCTTAGCAGGATTGAAAAAGGAAGACACTCTTAGATGTGGAAACAAACACTGGCGTTTTCTCCTTTTTTTTTTACCCAGAATTTGTAAAATATGAACATCTTTCTCCAAGTGTTTCTCCAAGTAGTTTCCCAGACTCCAGGTCTCAGCTGCATAAAGACTTCTGCTAGGAACATATTCAGACCCTCCAGTAGAATTCTCTACCAAGAAGTTGCCCATAGACCTGTGTAAGCTTTAAACACTTTCAGTTTCCAGAAACAAGCTGATCTACAGCTTACTCGTGGTCTCTTGTGTGAAGAACAGTCCCCCTCTCTTCATTAGGGACTTGCCTTCTCCAGCTCCACTTGAGGTCCACTGACTCTGGTGCTGGAGCAGACAGTGAACAGTGGAGTCTTTCTTTTCTTCTCTTCTCTGCCATTTTACAGACCTCTGCCATATCCTCCTTCTCCAGACAAAACAGATTCAACTTATTTAGTCGTTCCTCACATGGAAAATGTACCTCACGGGAAAATGTACCATTCTTTCTACTTTTCTCTGAAGTCTGCTGTTGCTATTATACCTTCCTGGAGATGGGAGAACCAACCCTAATGGCCATAGGAAAAACTCTCTTCTGTGCCATGGCCATTTTACACACCAGATCGCACTGATACACAATACGACATTGTAGAAAGCTTAGAATGGGTTCCCATCATTGCAACCCCTTCTTCAGTGTTTTACAGCTTCTCTGTGTAGCTGTCATGAGCAAAGTCAGGTATAACACATCACAGCTGTTTATTTGAAGGCAGCAAGCACATGGACTGATATGATCAGGTCTTCCTCTGGGAAAAAAAGACTAACTAATATGAGGAGAAATTAATCTTTGCAAACTGATACGTAATTGAACAAAATGAATGTGGAAGAACATTACATGCAATCTATACCAGGTGGTAGTGTTTCACCTCCACTTTGCACACATTTGATTGATTGTAGATGAGGGAAAGCAGTGAGAACGGTGTCTCTGGAATTCAAGAAAAGGAATCATAAACTCCAGGTTTTGGTATGGGCCCACTTCTTTATAAATGCACTTACAAGGATGCTTTAGCCCTTAGGATATTTTACCTGCAAATTTTTTTTCTGGGATTTCTCTTCAGAGTTTGTGAAAGAAAGGAAAAAAATGATGTGTGGAAGAAGAAAAGATACCCAAAGTAGTGGTAAAGATGTCAGAGATTATTTTATATAAACTTTCACCCTTGTGATTGTGGTGCTCTAAATGTGAGAACTGTTTGAATATTCTAGTGATAAAAATGATTAAGCATGCACCGTATTCAAGATTGTTAGATTCAAAACCAATGGAATATGTTCTACGTTCATCCCTGAGAAAACAGCCAGAGCAATGCAGAGAGCTGCCTACCTAAGTGCCTCACATGTCAAATGTGTTGGCTTTACAAATAGTGAAACATATCATACTCATGAACAAGTTGCAGAATAGGTTCATGCTGTATGAAAGTCACTAACAGACTACTTTCATAGCCATTCCAGCATTTAAAGTAATTTGTGGGAACTTTAGCTGATAAAAGAAATTTCAGCTGGCTGACATTTATGGAAAATAATACACCTTCAGTATTTTATACTGATAGAACAGAAGATTGGCCAGAATTGCACAAAATACTTCAGAGAAAGTATAGATATAAAAGTGATGGGCTGCTTCCTCTGTCTTTTCCAGAGGCACATCCTAGAAATGGATGCTATGTCCAAGAATGTTGTTCTAGAAAAAAAAATACATTTTGTGTATATTAAGACTTGAATTTTCTCTGTTTCACCTTAGAATACAAGCATACGCAAAGCTTGTTGTTCTCTTCATGCCTAGCATGGGAAACACATTAAGCATTTGTCTTCTTTATAAGATGCAGCATAGTTTTCTAGTTGCAGCATAACTTGTTAGTCAGGCTGCAAATCACATATTTAGGAAAGAAACACATCAACCTTTAGGGATAAATTGATGCTTCTGAAAGTGCAGTCAGTATAAGATTCTTAAACAAGTCTGTAGATGTCCCAGATTTTTATTTTTTTTTACTAATTCTAAGATTGATAGCAATGTAATGGGAAAGAATAAGATGTTTCACTTCTGCATTCAACATTAGTCATCCTGATAGAAGCATCCACCAACTAAAGGGTTAAAATGGGCATCTGCCCCAGGTGTGAAGAAGTCATTAATATGTTTCCAAATAAAAGGGGAAAGCAAATTTTCAATGCCAATGCCTACAGCCTCCCAGAGGCTGTGCAATTTTACCCTTTTCATTTAGGGAGGTACTACCTCTACCTTCCTACAACTATGACAGTACAAAGCAAAGAAGAGGGGAACCATTTGAAAGTAAGCAATAACTGTAAAGTGAGGAGCTGAAGAAGCATACAGGTATGCTGGGGACAGCAACCATCCATCAACAACTTGCTAATAAGGTAGAGAAACAAGATATTTTTTTCTACATGAAACCTGTTCCAGACAAAAGGCACTTTGCATTTCTCATTACAAAACGTGACTTATGTGAGAGTAGAAATAATTTGCAGATGGTCAGGAAGTGTCTGAGAACTAGAACTTTATGTCCCACTCCCAAAAAAGCCTGGAGTCTCTGGTAGGAGACACATCTGAGGCATCGCCAGTAATAAAAATGCAAAATGGGCACCTACTGTACAACAAGCAGCTTTATAGCTAGGGAGCTTGTATAAATTATAGCCTATTGGGTTTCAGACAAGGCCAACAGCTTTACCCAGCACAACACTGATGAATTCAGAAGGAAATGAGACTATTACTGCAGTGCAAAAAGCATTGCAATCCAACCTGTACAGACCTTCCCCTCACATAGAGCTGACTATGTTACTTATTTAGTTGGGGAACTTCAAAGCAGTCACTCAGATGCCACACTGTCATTGGAACTACCTCCCTTAGAGTCCTCTGACAATGCAAACCCTAACACTTAATGTGGCTTTATTTAACAAAACCCTTTTTTACATGTTTTTTTTTACCTTGCTGAGCTTTGGTTGCACAATCCTGGTCTGATTGTATTATAGCATCTGCTTTCGAACCCATTTTCATAGTTGATGGTAGGAAAAGCACTGATATTACACAAATGGAAACTGCAAGTAGAGTTCTTCCATTGCCAGTTTTTAATTGGTTTGTGTTTGGCCTGAATGGATACAATAAATGTCTTACAAGTAGGAATGAGCTGGGTAGCACTTTCTTGTTTAATTCACAAAACTTGATTTGGAGTTAGGGTAGAAATAGCAAAAATACTCTGGTAAATCTTTTTTCTTTTTTTTTTTAATATTAAAAATAATTGTACTAGGTTTCACAGCCTGAAGAATTTAATAACTTAAACAAGGTCGATGATGTAACTAAAAGTCAGAGACTATGAAAACTGCCCAAAACCTAAAAATGTGACAAGAAAGCAATAGAGAAATTCTATATCTTAATAATTTTCTGTCTATTTGATGGACAGTTCATAGCTGTAACAACCTAAACAAATGGAGTACATTAAACAAAGGGGCAGTAGAGTTAAACCCACAGTATGTGTTCCCAAAATACTAGTGCTTGTTGCTTTATAGGTCATCATAGCATCAACACTCACACACAAAAGAAATGGGTACTTACTCTTTTTTATGGAAGACCTGTGTGCAAACTGGCATTTTTTTGGATTTTCTGTGTAATGGACATTTTTATGAGGTGTCTTAGATTTATCTGAACCTTGGGTGCCAAAAGGCAACTATTTTGATATCAAGTCTCCTCCAGCAATGGAGGAGACAGTTGTATGGTCAACAGTCCATGAACAGAATATACATATTCCTCTGAATCCCAAAGGTAACTCTCCCATTCATCTCAGCCTACAAAATGTCCTAGACAGAGAGAGGGCTGTGCTCAAAAATGAAGGCAAAAAGTAATTATGGTCCTTGATACACTAGGAAGTGACAGAAGGTTGCAGGGCCTGTCAACCTTCTTTGGTGAGCCAGCAAACATGGTGGTGCTCGACAGCTCTGCTTGCTGCACAGGGCTGAGAGCAAATCCCAAGAGCCTGTCTGGCTCTGCTCTTGAATGCCACATTCTGCGATGCCAGTGAGCACTCAGTGCCAGTCTGCCCTAGGAAATGCTCTGCGCCTTGCCACATTTTCCCCCAGAAAGCAAGCTGTCATAAGCAATGTATTTGGAGATTACTTTTATAGAAGAAATCTGTTTTGATCAAACTGAATTTTTGCTTTACATTGTAGTAATTCACAGAGGGATTCTGTTTTTTTTCTCAAAATTTTTACCCTTCATTCTTCATTTTCTTCAAAGGTCACCTTACAGAAATATTTTGGTACTCTTATAAATGGCATAACCCTCTCTTTCTGGGTCACTTCAATGAAGCTTAATGAGAATATCTCTTCACCTATACCTGACCACACAAAGCTGTCTGTCTGGATTATGATTTCAGCATGCAGAATTTACATGGATAGAAGGAGGTTCTTGTTCTTTTATCAGCTCTCCCATATCACAAAACCACTATTGAACTGCAAAAGGTTAATGAAGTCCAGACTTGTCTGTCAGATTCCAAAATGGAAAAAACTGTCGATTGCTGTTACTTAAAAATGTCATTAGCACATCTGTTTAATTATGTATGAGGGATATGGTTATCGAAGAGTGTCTTGGCTGCCATAATGTGAGCAAAGGAAATTTTTTAAAAGGCTGGAACTCCCTGACTAACCCCTGTCCCTTCTTGCTGCCCAACTTCTGTGCATGCACATGAACACACATATATACATCATAATCTTTACTGATAAGTCTGAGTTAGAAATATATACATAGATAAAGTGAAAATAAAAGTATTCCTGGTGGAACAAAAAAGAGGGTTGAACTGAAGAGAGCACAATAGGAGAAAGGGAAAGAAACCCAGGGAGGACCAATTCTCCAGAGAAAATGTGAGGAGTGGAGATTGATCCTCTTCTGTAGCCTCATAACTTCATCTGCGTAAAACTGGGGCTGACAGATGCCAAATGCTTACCCTAAGTGTAATGAAGGTGCATAACTTTCTGACTTCCTTGAGAACTGCCTGGGTCAGCTGCTTCCACTGCCAGCCACTGGGGATCTTGATGCTCAGGAAGGACGAAAGAGAACCATACAAGAATGGCACTGGGCAACGCAGGGATTTATAACCATGCTTTATGGTTGCTCATTTGAAAAATGTCAGGTAAGTTTGGAAAAGGGCTGTGGCTGGAAATGGCTGTTGCTCATAATTTTTGCATCTGCTCTCAGAACAGAATGTGGGGGCTACGAATCCACTGGGACTAAAGCAGAAAAATACCTACCTGCTTGATTCAGCTAATGTTCCTTCAGATTTATCCACCTCAATACGCATGGGCAGTCAGTACTGTCTCCGTGCAAGACTGCTTACTGTGTATAGCAGCATTAGGCTTGCAGCTATTGGTGTTTGCTTCTGTAGAAGCCTGAATGGCTCACATTTGCCCAAAGCAAAAGGGCCGCACTTCTGACTGACATGACATTTTGCTAGCAGGCAGCTTTTGTTTTTTAAAAGTTTAGTTTCCTCACCATAGGAAAACCAATTACTTCATATAACAAGACAAGAAAAGGAAAAGGATGTTACCCTTGCTTTGGAATGAAATCTAATTTTTCAACATTTTCAGGCTTTGGAAGGCTTCAGTGCTCTTTAAAAATGGTCCTCTGCTATCTTTCAGCTTCTCACTACTAAGCTGCTCCCCTCTCTGTAGCAAGGGGAACAGTAGAAATTCCTTCTTTTGCTGGAGCCCGAGTTGGTTACCTTCCTAGATGCACTGGAAAGCATGGTTACCTCTAGTAACTAAGCAAGGCCTGCAGACTTTAAAATGTATTGAAGTTAAAATGTAAGGACCTGGCAGTAGAAGTATTCCTTGTCAAATGCCAGATTCGAATCCTGACTCTGACTTCTGTCCTAGCTCCAGATGTTTCCCAGTATAACTCTGCCATCAGTTGCTTTTACTTTTACCAAACTTGTAATACATACAATGAATAGAGCTGAAAATATAGATCACCTAGCCCAGATGCTACCAAACAGGATCATAGCAATGGCTTGACAGGATTTTTTGGGTTGTGACATCCATGTAGAATCGCGGCTATTGCCTGGGGCTGTAGCTGCTGTCAGCTCTGTGAGTCATGGTGACGCTGCTGTGGGTATGGGGGAGCTCTCTCCCTGCAGCCCACTTTTGCAGTGTTGTTTACACACATTCCTAATGTATTTTCCTGGAATGTGCAATAGGCTGTGATCCACTGCAAGGGTAGCTGATCTGTAGCTCTTGTGTTGGCGCACCTCGCGACTGGTTCAAGTGCAGCTCCCATGCCAAGGTTCTGCCACTGGCTGCACTACTCTGCATCCAGCCTGTGAGGCACAGCATGTCAGCCTGGCTGCAAGGGGGATTTAATCCCTCATCAGCACCCTTCATTGTGCCATCTTCACCTGCTGGGGTATCCCCAGTCCAGACCAAGCCCACATCAGGGTGCCACATGCCTCCTAGGGTTAGGAAAATTGGCTACAGCTATGAGGTAGAGAGGGTAATGTTCCCAGAAAGTTATAATCTTCACTTAAGCTACTAGAATCACCTACAGTCATTTTTTCACAGACTCAACATTGAAATAGCTCAAAAGGTAGCCTCCTTTGTGGAGGAGAGGAGGAGAGGGCTTTTTCCAAAAGTTGTTATTCCTTTTTACCTCACTGAAGAGCCATCACAGAAATCTACTATTTCTCTTTTTAATCTCTCTGTTTTAGGAAACCAGGGTGACTGTAGGGTCAGGCTATTCTTCAGTGACAGATGGCTTGCAGGATCACCATATGACACTACCTGGCCCATTTTCTGCTGGTGATCGGAAACCCTGGAGAGGGTAATAGGAGTTGACCATTGAAAAATTTTCATTGTAACTGAACAGAACCATGACAGCTTCAATATTGAATATACTCATCTCACTGGGTATGCTATGAAAACACATATTGGCCTGTTTTTCTCAGCTCCAGGTACAAACTCTTCCCCTTTTTTGATTATGTTTTGCTAAGGAGAAATTTCGTGGTATTGGACAGCACGGTGTAATGTAGCTTAATGTTGTTTTAAAAACCTCTGTTTCCCAGCTCTCGCTACTCAACATATCTTTTATCTTTTAATGGTAGAAAATACATATTTTACACTTATGCAAAATCAGTATTTTTTCTTCTGACACAAATTTGATGTTGTGGCTATACATGGTTATTTTCCTCGAGCAGAAAGTCGGAATCTTTGAAGCCCCAGATTTCCACGAGGTTAATACTTGAATCTTTGTTAAAATGGGTTTGCAATCTGAAAGATAAATATAGGGAACAGATAAATGTCTTAGGCAAAGGGGGAAAGAAAACTAGTTGCTTGAATACCAAATTTCAACGAAGAGAATATGGATAATAACCACCACATCCTCAATCCTCTCTTTCACTAAGGCAGTATTATGTACTGCTCGATAGCAAATCTGACAGACTTGCACAACAAACAGCATAGAACTTCATGTGGTAACGACATTTAAAATTAATTATATGCTGTTAGTTAAAAGCCCTACTTCAGGTATTCAGTGTTTCAAGGTTTTATTCCTTGTCTTCACTGGAAAAGTTCAATTGTCAATATGATTGCACATTGAGGAGAGAAATTACAGCTCCTGCTATTCTCATCATTTTGTTTGTTCTCACCTCTGGTATTTTCTGTGAAATCTACATCACACGATAACCGCAGCAGCTCCTTTTCAATAAGACACCGTCCTTTTGAGATTCCACAAAGCACACAAAGGGTTGGTGTGCCAAGAGTTCTCCTCTTTCCGTCTTCAGTTGCTACATTTGTCTTCTCAAGTCCTTTGGATATCAACATAGTAGAAGTAAAAAATTATAGAAATAGGCTTTTCACTTTATCAGCTCAACCGGTGTATGATAACATGCATAGGTTGGGTGTAAGTCCTTTCTTTCAGCCCTCCTGTCTGCGGAAGAAAATGTTCCTGCTTTGGGTAATAACTATTTTGAGCTCTGGCACAGAGCTCGGATTCTTAAGAGATCATTTATATTACAAAGGCTCACTCTGTACTTCCTCAGTGCTTGAAGGCACATTTCAGCTTCCAAACCAATCTTTTTATGGTTTTTGAAAACATATTAGGGGTTTTACTTGGGCTTTTTAAAAGGAAAAAAAAAGAAAGTAAATTTAATATACAGTTCTGTCTGAAGCAGAGAGAAAGTTGTTCCATCCTTCTCTGTTTTTCAAATTGCTCTCTGAAATATATTTGACCCTTACACAGGGTCTGTGTAAAAGGGGATTGTATTTCTTAAAGTTAAATAGGAAAATGATTCATAACATCCTATTCACGATGACAACTGGGCTGATGGCCTAGCTAACTACATATCTATTTTCAAATGTACTAAATTTAAAAGGGTATAATCGTAGTATTTAGTGCATACGTGATGTTGCATGATGGCTAGACAGATTAGATGCATTCTTGCCATAGAAAAGTCTAGCACATGAGACTGGCTTTTTGCATAGATGTTCAGTCCACTTGTAGGCCAGGGACAGTTCTTAATGAGACCAGTGAAAAAATTACTTAGATATCAAAGGTGCAATACAGTATATGTCTCTTCATATTATGAAAGTTATTCTGTTCTATTACCTGAAAACAAAATCTTGATATTCAGTATCAGTCTGGTAAGTTTTCAAGTATTCTATTTACTCTTCCATAAAAGATGATGTATTGCTGTCTGAGTTGATATGTTATCAAGGTGGAAATCTGTTTGTCCTTCTTAAATAACCAAAGGAAAGAATGAACCTCCTGTATTACAGATAAATATAGTCCAATGGGATAAAAATAGAAGGAAGGAAATCAGTTTGGAAGTATTTTAACATATCCTTTCTTTTCTGTTGTTAGTGTTTGATTCCCATTATTTTAATTTACTTAAATAATTGATGCATATCCAATTTGATGGTTTGAATTATGTCTTTAAAGTTCTTTCTTCATACTCTTAGGTACTTTCAGTTTTTGAGGAAGGCTCTTGACTCCACCAGCGAGTCCCCCGTTCCCAATGAACTACGTGAGCCATGCTTGCCATAGGAGACTGCCCTTCTGCAAGCTGTAACTGGAGATGAGAGAAGGGACAAACAAGAGCAACACAAGAAAAGGAGAACAAATCACTCAACAGCTCTTACACATTAACCTGGGGGAAGGTGCTTAGGGAGGAAGCTGAGATGCTACAGGAGCCCTTTCAGGAGAAGCAAATCAATAGAAGTGATGGATACCTTGTCTCCAGTCTATCTTTAAGGAAAGATAAAGTGTACGGATGGACTTAGCAAAAAATATGTAGTGGCAAATTTAGCCCTTCTAATTAAACTGAATGAACACTTCATAGGTTTGATTTTGGCCCCCTTTATTCTGGTCAATAGTCCCTTACTTCAGGTATCCCATGAGGTTCAGTGTGACTGAGGCTCTATGCGAACCCACATGGCCCAAGCAGCTCCCTCCAGCAGGTAGTAAGTGAAACACCATATATCATTTTGTATTCTTGCATGGAAATAATCAGAATCCTTTTGCCAACCGTAAGACAGCTACTAGTAAAAATATTTATACATTCTGCAATAAACTGAAAATAAGGAACAGCTTTTCTCTTTTTGTATTGACAAACACATGTGGCCATTTCTCAGGATTGTTTTAAATAACGCAAAACCTGTGCATTCTTCTTGGAAAGTCTTTCCTACTGTTTTCATTTTCTACACCTACTTTCTAAGTAGCTCCTACCCATTGTTCTCATATATCTGAAGGACTGCACGTGTGCAAGCCAGGTAACTGCTGGGGCAAACTGGCACTTTAGATGCCTGCATATCCCACTAGAACAGTCTCTGTACTTCCAGCAAAACTACTCTGAAAGTGATGTGAATTCTGTCCCTAATATTATTGTTGTACTGACTTTCGCTTGGAAACTGTCTGTCAGACCAAGACCGCCTGGATGGCAACAGAGGCTTTGTGCTCCTGGCTGATCTGAGAACATGTGCAAAGCATCTGCCCAAGGAGATGGGAAACTGAAAAGGAATCAGTTAAAAGATAAGTATCAGTTAAAGAAATGTGCCGGTGATATGCACAGGGCATTGTAAAACCTGTGTCTTAGAAATCCATTAGTGGTTCAAAGTCATGGCAGGAGGGAAGTAACAGTAGTTGATCAGACTCTAGTGCTGAACTGTCATAAATTGTCCCAGAAAAAATTGGTCTGTTTTTCTTTCTCTATTTCTGTCTTGGGCATCCATGTGGGATTCCCTCCCATACACACAGTGGTGGCTAGGTAGGAAACACAAGTACAGACAACTTTGTGTGAGAGATGGATGCAGCTGTAAATGTGTC
>NW_010174154.1:42254-43345 GCF_000695765.1 Mesitornis unicolor | reverse complement strand
CCAGCTGCACATGACTCATAAATGCTTAACTTGGGGGAAGTTTGGAAATAAAACTCCTGGTGCAATTAATAGATAAAAGGCTTTTCTTTTTTACGTTACTCCCTTCTCATTGCTTGGGTATTGCACAGTTCTGCTTATTCTACATTTCAGGGACAAGAGGTATGTGGAGGGGGTTTTCTCTGTTGAAGACAGTAATTTTTATGAAGTAATCTGAATGAGAAATTCCTAATTTTGTTAGGATTTTGATATATGGGGGTTTTACCTTCCTCTGTTTATTTGCAGGTATCTTGAATGGTTTTTATCTGTTTTGGACCCTTTTATGAAATGAATTAAATGTAAATATTCACCTTGATCATAAAGCCACTCATAAGCATTTCAGATGTGCAAGTCCTAAAAATAAAAATATGTTTGGTAGTTTAATTTTTTGAGGATATTTTTGTAATTTCAGCACAAGTGTAGTGCAGTTAGCACTGTCTCTCTGGTATTTGGCAACATATCTAAACACTGGCCAGTGTAAATCCATTTTACAAGATTACTGAGTCGTTAGAGCACAGGATGCTATTTAGCTCACAGTGTGTGGCTGTTAACTGTGGACATGTATTTCTAAGGTAATAGGAAAAGACTACAGGGAAAAAAGTTTTTGCAAAATCTGTGCTTCAAAACTGGTAGATGTGACTATAAAAAACCTGGATCTCACCTGAGTACTGATATCAGGCCAATATGACTATGTGGGACTGTGACTTAGTGCAACATGGCACTTCACAGTGTTTTCAAGTCTGAAAAACAGACCTCTGCTCACCTACTTTCTTTAAGTCCCCACAGTGTTCACTTTGTCCTGCTGTTAGGATGGTTCATCTGTGACAGAAGCTCATGCA
The DNA here is from genome assembly GCF_000695765.1 of Mesitornis unicolor. Taxonomy (NCBI): domain Eukaryota; kingdom Metazoa; phylum Chordata; class Aves; order Mesitornithiformes; family Mesitornithidae; genus Mesitornis; species Mesitornis unicolor. Next base: position 42,470 of record NW_010174154.1, on the reverse strand, counting down.
GTGGAAACAGTTGTAACTGTGCACCTGTGCATCAGGTGAACATGAACTCTTCTGCACAATCTACACAAATAAAATGTGACATATCCCATCTCAGGTTAGATATGTCCTTGAAACATTAAGGTCAGCACCAATATTGCTTTGTGCTTCATGTATGATCAGTGGAGAGGAACAATCACCTGCAGGAGGCCACTCTGGTCTTCACGTCTGAATGCCCTG